>NC_086452.1:351507828-351722202 GCF_028390025.1 Pseudophryne corroboree | reverse complement strand
TAATTTCAAGCCTGTCCCTGGTTTCAGTCCTCCAAGGCTAATGTGCGACCATTGTCTGCTGTGTACGTCATTGGGGGCCAGGGACGTACATAGAGTCATGGGAGCGCCTACTAATAAAATTTGCTGACAATGTTATTAAACAGTATAATGTGTAAATACTCTCAGCACCACTAATGTTTTAAATCCACAGAAACCCTAGGCCGAATATGCCACAGTGCCACCACACTGGTAAATATAGGTATGTGTGGGGGCTCCTAGATGACTGCCCCAGTTGCCCTGTTGTTATTCAGCCTCTTTTGGAGTATCTGAAGATGAACGCAAAATTTGGGATGAAGTTGCCCGTAGGCTACTGCCATCTTTAGATTCTTGGCATTCCGAAGCTTGGTAAATCTATGGGGGCTGTGCAATTCAAAATGGAGATATCTGCTGCAGTTCTCAATCCTGGGAATCCTTAATATTTGTGTGTACACTCCAACAATGGCTGTTTTTGGGGGATATGCTGCAAATATTGTTTAATAAATATGCCCCTCAGTGAGCATCAGGATTTAGGCAACCAAATGCAGGTCCTGATTTCCCTGTGATTCTGCAGTGCTCATGAGCAGAGCGCAGAGTAATCACATCCAGCAGCTGAAATGAAAGATGAGATTCTACATTTTTAGGCCTCTCCTGTTTAATTTTGACATGCAAATTATTATTCAGATTTTGTTTAGGATTCAGCTGAGTCTTTCATAAAAAGGATTTATTATCCGCCCAAATCCTAAAATATAGATTTGGTGAATCCCTAGTCTACAGCATATCTGAATTAATGAGGAACGCTGCTGCTTTTATTTAATTTATATACGGAGAGCTAATAATATTTCAAACATCTTTATGTAAATGTAAGAAGGAATAATAATGCTGTAGTTAACCAATCTTTGTAGTACAGAAAATAATGTTCTATTTTACCAAATTCCAAAGGATATATATCTATTTAACACCTTTAAGCTTTGAGGTGTCATTTAAACAGAAGGTACTCAGGGGCAGATGTATTAACCTGGAGAAGGCATAAGGAAGTGATAAACCAGTGATAAGTGCAAGGTGAGAAACGCACCAACCAATCAGCTCCAATATTTAAATTAACAGTTAGGAGCTGATTGGCTGGTGCGTTTCTCACCTTGCACTTATCACTGGTTTATCACGTCCTTATGACGTCTCCAGGCTTAATACATCTGCCCCTCAGAATCCTAATGGCATGGAGTTGATGCATGACCATGCTTTGTGTTATATTACCTCAAGCAGTCACCCTTTCTTATGTGATACCTTAACTATTATACAGTAGGTACAGGATATAAAATATGTTTGTCCTCTTTAGTTCATCTCTTTGTTGAATTTAGATGTTGTTTGTAGCATAGGAAATAAAATATGCCAGGCTGGGAATGTCAGTGGAATGAGGCCTGAGTGGGTCGCACCAGCGAAGTACCCGTGTACTGCTCTCGGGTGCGACCCGCGACCTGCAGTCTGAAAGCGGTGTTAATGAAGCCTCTGATGCTGCAATCTTCCCTTATCAGTTTGCTGTGCAAATGGGGGGGGGGGCTGTGCGTCTTCCACTACTGACCTCCTTACATTATGGGGGGCATGTACTAAGCAGTGATAAAAGTGGAGAAGTGAGCCAGTGGAGAAGTTGCCCATGGCAACCAATCAGCTACTCTGTATACTTTTATAGTGTGCAAATTATAAATGTAACGTCAGTGCTGATTAATTGCCATGGGCAACTTCTCCACTGTCTTACTTCTCCACTTTTATCACTGCTTAGTACATGTCCCCCTATGACACTTACCCCAACACATGACTCTTGATTTTTTTGCGGTAGTCCCACCCCCCCCCCCCCCCCCCACCCCCCCATGCACCCCCAGAGAAGTGGGTGAATCTCCCGTATCCCGTGTGGGCAGAATAGGACATTTATATTGGGAATCGCGGGACCTAATGGAGAGGGTAGGTCTAAAATGACACGAAACATGTAAGAGACCTGCCCCCAGAGCTTTGCCCAAAGTAGGCAAGTGTGATGTAGTAGCCCTTAACTCTGTTACACAAGGGGACATTTCATTACCCATCACAGAGCCAGCATTTATCTTTTTCTGTGGTGCTGGGAACATTCTGATGATCTGGCTACCAGTTGTTCTATCCCCACCCACTCCAACACTCTGACATCTGAAGGAGCAGGAGATGTATCATTACCCTAGCTACATAAAGGAACAGTAATCAGTGTAAAAAGTGGCCAAAATAGACAAGTACTGTAGTAATATATGATTAATCGAATAAGTTAAAAAACAAAAACAAAAAAACACATGGAGATTGGGGAGAAGCTGACTAGGCATGTTCTGTGCTGTTGCCGGAATACATAGGTACAGATATAGCCAGGGCCGGTGCTTGGGTGTTCGGCGCCCCCCTGCAAACTATAAATTTGCGCCCTCCCATATTCGCGCCGGGAAAAGGGGTGTGGGCTCACAAGTAAGGGGCATGGCCACACAATAGTACCCCCATTTAAAATTACGCCACAATGTAGCACAATCTTATTCCTCTTATACATAATGCCCCACCCGTAGTAGTAGCATCATATGTAATGCACCCCAGTAGTAGTAGCATCCTTATACATAATGCCCCACCAGTAGTAGTAGTATCCTTATACATAATGCCCCCCCCCAGTAGTAGTAGCATCATATGTAATGCACCCCAGTAGTAGTAGCATCCTTATACATAATGCCCCACCAGTAGTAGTAGCATCCTTATATGTAGTGCGCCCCCAGTAGTAGACGCGTCCTTATACGTAATGCTACCCCAGTAGTAGTAGCGTCCTTATACGTAGTGCACCCCCAGTAGTAGAAGCGTCCTTATACGTAATTCCCCCCTAGTAGTAGTATCGTCCTTATACGTAATGGCCTCCCCAGTAGTAGCGTTGTTTCACAAGTAGTAGCGTCCTTACATGTAATGCCCCCCCCCCCAGTAATAGCGTCATTATACGTAATGCCCCCCCAGTACTACCATCCATAAAGTGCGCGTACACAGACATACCTCACACACACACACACACACACACACACACACAATTCACACATATATACACACACATACACACCCACCATATACACACACACACCGTATGCACACACACACACACACACACACACACACACACCATATACACACACACACACCGTATGCACACACACACACATACACACCCACCATATATACAAACACACCGTATGCACACACACACACACACACACACACACACACACATACACACCCACCATATATACAAACACACACTTCTCTCTCACCCTCTACTTACCTAAGTAGAGGGTGAGTAAGTCTACCTCGGTACAGCGGTTCACACAGGTGAGGGGAGGGGAGGGGAGGGAGGAGGCTTTTCACGCTGCAGGCGCCGCTGCCAGTGACTGTCACAGTCATACAGTGACAGACACAGCAGCAGCAGCAGCAGCAGGGGGGCCAGGACGGCGCAGCAGGGAAGGGATGCAGAGCATGGGGAGCGCCTCTCAGTCCCAGCGCCTCCCTGCACTGCATCCCTTGGCTGAGCGGGTAGCGCCGGGCCTGGATATAGCCATCTCATCTTTGCTGCGATGCGGCATGCTGCAACACGGTTTGCTGCATGGCATGCCAGCCTGTGACTATTCGCAGCCAGCGATTGTTCCATTAATGCATGGCGCATCAGAGCAGGATGAGCATGGCTACATCTGTATATAATTTTTATATAAATGACAACTTATTCTTAAGAAAATAAAATGGTAACGATGATTACTCACTAGAATGCAGGTGGCCTTAAAGTCAAATTTCCTGTCTATGAAAACTAACATTATTAATCAAAACAAAACAAAACACTGTTCTCTAAGCATACAATTTGGAAACAGATGTGGAACAGGAAATGAATGATAGAAGGAAGAATCTAACCTTGTTGCTTCCATAGCATTAAAACGGTAATTAGAACCACGTGCTGATAATCTTGCACAATTCATTACTTCCTTATATGGAAATTCTACCACCTCTATATATAAAAGCATCATTTTGGCAATCCTATATGGAGCATTCAAGTTTGATTTTACACCACCATGCCAGGGACATTTGTAAGGAAGTTACTGTGAACAAAACAGAACACATCTCTGGCAGTGTCCTCTGGACAGATTAGGTAGAGTTCATGGTCTTATTATGGGGAAATCTTATGTTAACAGTCATGGAAGGTGGAAGACAGGGGTGTATCTAGGAGTCCGAGCGCCATTGGCAAAGTAGGGGACTAGTGCGCCCCCATATTTGAAATAGGGAAGGTGCTTGTGCTGAAAAAGGGGTGTGGCCACACAATAGTGCCCCCGAAACAAATGAACCGCAGTAGTGCCACTTATTAACATTACACTGCACAGTAGAGTCCATTATTCACATTATGCCACAAAGTAGTACCCATTACACACGTTACGCCACACACTAGAGCCCCTTATTAACATAATGCTACATAGTAGTACCCCTTGTACATATTATGCAACATAGTAGTGTTCACATAGTACTATATACTAGGTGAATCATCGCGCCCTACAGGCACTCTTCACACCGTCGTAAGGGGCTACGCCCCCTTAACCCTTGCACACCCTTGTGGCGTGCAATATTTTTATTATATGGGAGTATTACCTCCAATCATAATTGTGTGAGTGGTTAAATATTGCACAGACAAAGGGCGTGTGATGGTTAAGAGGTTGAAGCCCCTTGCAATGGGGTGAACAGCGCACGCAAGGCCTGATGAATCACCTAGTAGGTGCTTTGGTTGGGGGAGTGGCAGGTGCGGGGAAGATGCGGATGGGATCCGGGGGTGCCGCGGGAGGGGCGGTTGCGGTGATGCCGCAGGTGTGGGAGGGGCTGGTGCGGTGGTGCCACAGGTGGGGGTCCGGAGCCACCGTGGGTGGGGGAGGAGCAGTTGCGGGGGTGCCCTGGGTGGGGGAGGGGCAAATGCGGTGGTGCGGCGGGAGGGGCAGGTGGGGGAGAGGGTCCGGAGCTACCACGGGTGCTGGAGGGTGTGTGTGGGGGTGCAGCGGATGGGGCCCGGAGGTACTGTGAGTGGGGGAGGGGCGGGTAATGCTTATCCTGCTTCTCCTCCTGTCAGCAGCTAAGCTGCTGTCCTCCCTTTGGCAGTGGCTCTCCCAAAGACTCGCACAGCAGCCAGTCACTATTGTTAGCGCAGGTGTCCGAACGCGCCACATTACAGGGAAGAAGATGCACTCAATAAACTACAGCTCCCAGCAGCATTAAGGGCCAGAATGCTTCGGTGCTAAGGGCTGCTGGGAGCTGTAGTTTATTTAGTGCGTCTACTTCCCTGTAATACGGGGCATTGGGACACTGGTGCTAACAATAGCGACTGGCTGGCAGAACTGAGTGACTGGCTGAATCAATGTAAAAGGTGAGAGTGCTGTGCAGTGTCAGTGACACTGCACACAGGCCCGGCGCTAGCCGCTCAGCAAAGGGATGCAGTGCAGGGAGGCACCAGAAAGGAGAGACGTTCTCCCTGCTCTGCATCCCTGTGCCGAGCTGCTTCAGCTATCCCTGCTGCTGCCGGCTTCTGTCACACATGCAGCGGCGCCAGCAGCACACAACCTCCTCTCCCCCTCGGCGCCGGCAGCACAAAGCCTCCTCTATCTCCCCGCTCCCCTGTGTGACATTCAGTGGCCGGGCGGGAGCGAAAGGGGGCGGAGCTAGATGGGAATAAGGGGCGGTGTTAGACGGGACCATGCTGCAACAGGAGGATGAGCTGCTACAGCTTCGGCCAGCCAGACATCATTAGGTAAGTGTCTGGAAAGAGAGTGAGTGTGTGTGTATATACAGTGTCTGTGTATACTGTATATATGTGTGACTGTGTATGTGTGTAATGTATGTACAGTATGTGTGTGTGTGTGTGTGTGTGTGTTTGTATCTATATATGCGTCTGTTGTGTGTGTATGTGTGACTGTGGCATAATGTGTGTAAGCATCACTGGTACAGGGGGCGTTACGTGTGTAAGCGGCACTGGTACAGGGGGCATTATGTGTGTAAGCGGCATTGCTACAGGGGGCATTACGTGTGTAAGTGGCATTGGTACAGGGGGCGTTACATGTGTAAGCGGCACTGGTACAGGGGGCGTTACGTGTCTAAGCGACACTGGTACAGAGGGCATTAAGTGTGTAAGCGGAACTGGTACAGGGGGCGTTACATGTGTAAGCGGCACTGGTACAGGGGGCGTTACGTGTCTAAGCGACACTGGTACAGAGGGCATTAAGTGTGTAAGCAGCACAGATACAGAGGCGTTACGTGTGTAAGCTTCCCTGCTACGGGGTCGTTACGTGTGTAAGCTTCCCTGCTACGGGGTCGTTACGTGTGTAAGCATCACTGGTACAGGGGGCGTTACGTGTGTAAGCGGCACTGGTACAGGGGGCATTATGTGTGTAAGCGGCATTGCTACAGGGGGCATTACGTGTGTAAGTGGCATTGGTACAGGGGGCGTTACATGTGTAAGCGGCACTGGTACAGGGGGCGTTACGTGTCTAAGCGACACTGGTACAGAGGGCATTAAGTGTGTAAGCGGAACTGGTACAGGGGGCGTTACATGTGTAAGCGGCACTGGTACAGGGGGCGTTACGTGTCTAAGCGACACTGGTACAGAGGGCATTAAGTGTGTAAGCAGCACAGATACAGAGGCGTTACGTGTGTAAGCTTCCCTGCTACGGGGTCGTTACGTGTGTAAGCTTCCCTGCTACGGGGTCGTTACGTGTGTAAGCGTCACTGGTACAGGGGGGCATTACGTGTGTAAGCATCACTGGTACAGGGGGCATTACATGTGTAAGCATCACTGCTACACGGGGCGTTATGTGTGTAAGCGTCACTGCTGCAGGGAGTGTTTCTTCTGTAAGCATCACTGGTACAGGGGGCGTTACGTGTGTAATCATCACTGGTACAGGGGGTGTTACGTGTGTAATCATCACTGGTACAGGGGGCGTTACGTGTGTAATCATCACTGGTACAGGGGGTGTTACGTGTGTAAGTGTCACGGGTACAGGCGGCGTTACATGTGTAAGCGTCACTAGTACAGGGGGCGTTACGTGTGTAATCATCACTGGTACAGGGGGTGTTACGTGTGTAAGTGTCACTGGTACAGGGGGCATTACGTGTGTGAGCATCACTGGTACAGGGGGCATTACGTGTGTGAGCATCACTGGTACAGGGGGTGTTACATGTTTAAGCGTCTCTGGTACAGGGGGGCGTTACATGTGTAAGCATCACTGGTACAGGGGGCGTTACATGTGTAAGTGTCTCTACTACAGGGGGTATTATGTGCGCTGTGCCTTTGTAAAGTATGCGAGGGTGCAAATGTATAGTTTCAAGGGGGGCGCCGAACACCCTAGCACCGGCCCAGACTGCACACCCATTGCACTGCACAGCACTGTCATCTTTTACATTGATTCAGCGTCCAGACATTACCCTCCACGAGATCACCCACTCTATCCGTTACATTAGCCATCTCTGGGCTTCCAGGCCGGCAGCCCAGGTGCTTTGTTGCAGAGTCAGGGCCTCTGGGGATCTGGGCACGGCTGTGGCGGGGAGGTACTTCTGTGACATCACACGCAGAGGAGGCTCCGGGGCTCAGAGAATATGCGGCGCAGGAAGGGCTATGAAAGCCTTCCGCTGCGCCGCTTTCATACACATCTATGCCGGTGGCCGCAGCAGCTGTTGTTACACCTGCGTCGCGGCTAGGGAGTGGGGATTGTTGATGCTGGAGGGGGCAGGCGGACTGGCAGCAGGACATAGGACGCTGCAGTAAAAGGATTTTCCCCCTATCTGCAGTGCAGAGACTTGCTGCAGATACAGTGGCATACCCTCCAGCTGCACCTTTGTGGCAGGTACAGTCCCTTTTTATTATGGTCTGTACCGATTTTTGACTCTCCAAGCTTCCATTGAAAGTATAGGAAAAGGGGCGTGACCATACGGCTGTACCCGTGACCACGCCCCCTTTGCAAATTTGTATCAATTTTTATGTGTAAATTGTTGGAGGATATGTTGCTGCAGACGCAGTTGGACTATTTTGGGGTGTGGGGCTGGAGCTGCCTAGTAGGTGCTGTGTTTGGGGTGAGTGGCGGGTCCAGGAGAGATGCGGGTGGGGGAGGGGTGGTTTGCGGGGGTGCCGTGAGAGGGGGAGGGGTTGGTGCAGGGTGACGCAGGTGGATGGGGGATCCGGAGCTACCGCGGGTGGGGGAGGAGCGGTTGCGGGAGTGCCACGGGTGGGGGCAGGTGCGGGGATACTGCAGGTGGGGGAGGGGGTTTGGAGCCACCGCGGGTGGTGGAGGGGAGTGTGTGGGGGTGCCACGGATGGGGCCCGGAGGTACTGCGAGTGGGGGAGGGGCGGGTAGTGCTTCTCCTGCTTCTCTTCCTGGAAGCAGCTAAGCTGCTGTCCTCCTTTTGGCAGTGGCTCTCCCGGAGACTCGCACAGCAGCCAGTCACTATTTTTAGCTCCGGTTTCCCAACGCGCCGCATTATAGGGAAGAATATGCACTCAATAAACTACTGCTTCCAGCAGCCCTTAGCGCTAGAATGCTTTGGCGCTAAGGGCTGCTGGGCAGAGCCGGCCATAGGCATAGGCAAACTAGGCAATTGCCTAGGGCATTTGATATGCCTAGGGGCATCAGCAGCTTCTGCTGATTAAAATGATATGCGGCATGCCTATATTCTGTGTGTAGCATTTCATATGCAGATACAGCCACAGTCTCACACAGTATATAGGCATGCTGCATATCATTTTAATCAGCAGAAGCTGCTTGTGCATCCTAGCCACATAGCAATGCAAATAAGATGCATTTTCATTAAAAACATGTTTCCGACGTTAGCATTGAGGCAAGATTTATGAGGACACATCTGTATCCAAGCAGAGGGCAGAGGTCACAGTGTTAGTGGCAGTGTGAGTGCTGTGTGCATGTGAGTGGGTTGGTTGTGTAGTAGTGTTCAGAATATGTGTAAGAAGCATTATGTGTGTCATGTAAAAATGCATTAATAATGTGCAACATATGTGTAAGGGGCACTATGTGTGTCATGTGTATAAGGGCATTAATAATGTGCAGCATATGTGTAACAGGGTACTACTGTATGTGTGTCATTATGTGTATAGGGGCACTAATAATGTCTAGCAAATGTGTAGGGGGCACTATGTGTGTCATTATATGTATAAGGGCATTAATAATGTGCAGCATATGTGTAATGGACATTATGTGTAAAAGGGCATTAATAAAGGTTGTCATAATGTGTAAGGCACATTATGTTTATAAGGACATTAATAATGTGTCTCATATGTGTAAGGGGCATTACTGTGTGGCATTATGTGTATAAGGTGCTTTACTATGTGGCATTGCGTATAGAAAGGGCACTACTGTGTCGTCTAAGGTGAATAAAGAGCAATAGGGTGTGGCGTAATGTGAATAAGGAGCAATTCAGTGTGATGTAATGTAAATAAGGGGCTCTACTGTGAGGAGTAACGTTTATAAAGGTAAATTGATACTACTGTGGGATGCAATATGAATTATGGACACTATCGCATGATCAAATGTGAATAAAGTTGCAGTACTGTGTGACGTAATTGGAATTGGGGGTACTATTGTGTGGCCATGCCCCTTGCCAGCAAAAACACACCCCTTTTTGGGCTGTACGCCAAATGTGCGAACTGTTCCTATTTAAAATATAGGGGGTACAAACACCAAAATAAGGACTGCTATGGATGAGGGGTGGTGGTGCTGGGAAAGAGGTGCAAGGTCAGAGGCGGAACCAGCGGTGGTGCTAGGGGGCACCAGCCAAAATCTTGCCTAGGGCATCATATTGGTTAGGGTCGGCTCTGCTGCTGGGAGCTGTAGTTTATATAGTGCGTCTACTTCCCTGTAATGCGGCGCGTCGGGACACCAGCGCTAACAATAGTGACTGGCTGGCAGAACTGACTGACTCGCTGAATCAATGTAAAAGGTGAGAGTGCTGTGCAGTGTCAGTGACACTGCACACCCACTACATTGATTCAGCGTCCAGACATTACCCTCCGCGATATCACCCACTCTATCCGTTACACTAGCCACCTCGGGGCTTTTAGGCCGGCAGCCCAGGTGCTGTGTTACGGAGTCAGAGACTCTGGGGATCTGGGCACGGCTGTGGCGAAGAGGCACTTCTGTGACATCACACGCAGAGGAGGCTCCGGGGCTCATAGAGTATGCGGCGCAGGGAGGGCTATGAAAACCTTCCGCTGCGCCGCTTTCATACACATCTATGCCGGTGGCCACAGCAGCTTTTGTTTTACCTGCGCTGCGGCATGGGAGTAGGGATTGTTGATGCCGGAGTGGGCAGGCGGACTGGCAGCAGGACATAGGACGCTGCAGTAAAAGGATTTTTTTCCCCTATCTACAGGGCAGAGACTTGCTGCAGATGCAGTGGCATACCCTCCAACTGTACCTTTTTGGCAGGTACAGTACCTTTTTTTATGGTCTGTACTGATTTTTGGCTCTCCAAGCTTCCAGTGAAAGTATAGGAAAAGGGGGCATGGCTGGCTGATGTGCGAGTCTCCAGGAGAGCCACTGGTGAGAGGGGGCCAGTAGGTAAATCCTCTGTTAGGTGATTCTACCCCCTGGCCGCGGGTGGCAGCACTGGGCGGCGCCCCCTCCTCAACATGAGTGCCATCCTGGCCAGAGCCGGCCCTAGCCAATATGATGCCCTAGGCAAGATTTTGGCTGGTGCCCCCTAGCACCACCGCTGGTTCCGCCTCTGACCTTGCACCTCTTTCCTAGCACCATCACCCCTCACCAATAGCAGTCCTTATTTTTGTGTTTGTACCCCCTATATTTTAAATAGGAACAGTTCTCACATTTGGCGCACAGCCCAAAAAGGGGTGTGTTTTTGCTGGCAAGGGGCATGGCCACACAATAGTAACCCCACTTCCAATTATGCCACACATTACTGCAACTTTATTCACATTTGATCATGTGATAGAGTTCATAATTCATATTACATCCCACAGTAGTATCACTTTTCCTTATAAACGTTACTCCTCACAGTAGAGCCCTTTATTCACATAACATCACACTGAATTGCTCCTTATTCACATTACACCACACCCTATTGCTCTTTATTCACACTAGACGACACAGTAGTGCCCTTTCTATACGCAACGCCACATAATAGAGCACCTTATACACATAATGCCACACATTAGTAATGCATGTATACACAATTGCACACAGTAATGCCCCTTACACTTATGAGACACATTATTAATGCCCTTATAAACATAATGCACCTTACACAACAACCTTTGTTAATGCCCTTTTACACATAATGTCCCTTACACATATGCCACACATTATTAATGCCCTTATACACATAATGACACATAGTGACCCCTACATATTTGCTGCACATTATTAGTGCCTCTATACACATAATGACACACATACTGTAGTACCCTGTTACACATATGCTGCACATTATTAATGCCCTTATTCACATAATGACACACATAGTGCCCCTTTACACATATGTTGCACATTATTAATGCATTTTTACATGATACACATAATGCTCCTTACACATATTCCGAACACTACTGCACAACCAACCCACTCACATGCACACAGCACTCACACTGCCACTAACACTGTGACCTCTGCCTCTGCTTGGATACAGATGTGTCCTCATAAATCTTGCCTCAATGCTAACGTCAGGCACCTTTTTTTTATGAAAATGCATCTTATTTGCATTACTATGTGGCTAGGATACACAAGCAGCTTCTGCTGATTAAACTGATATGCAGCATGCCTATATACTGTGTGAGACTGTGCTGTATCTGCATATGAAATGCTACACATAGAATATAGGCATGCTGCATATCATTTTAATCAGCAGAAGCTGCTGATGCCCCTAGGCATATCAAATGCCCTAGGCAATTGCCTAGTTTGCCTATGCCTATGGCCGGCTCTGATCCTGGCCAAAGGGTAGATATGCCTCTGGTGGAAGGAAGGGTGATGATATGAGGTTGTATTGCAGCCACAGGACCTCACAATCATTTCGTTCACTACAAGCTCCTCCTCATAAAAGATTATTGTAGTGGAAAATGTGACCCCATCTCTCTTACAACTAACGCTGGGCAGAAATTGGATCATGCAAAATGACAAAAACCCTGAGCACACCAGCAAATCTACAATTAAAATTATGAAAAAAAAGTGAAGATTCAAGTCAAAGTCCAGACCTTAAACCCACTGGTATGCTGTGACTGGACCGTCAGGGGGAGATGTAGCAATCCTTCTAAAGAGGAGTAGGGAAGTTGCCCATAGCAACCAAGCAGCTTCCACCTATCATTTATCAAGTACATTCTATAACATGATATCTAGAAGTTAATTAGTTACAATGGGAAACTAAACTTCCTATCGGCTGATGTCAGCTAACATTCCTACACCAGGTGAACAGAGGATAAAAGTTATATACACTAAACACAACACGGATAAATATTGGCAGGGAAAAGGGTCAGCTTTATTTATTAATTGAAAGGATGGAAAAAGTATGGTGGTGAAGAAAGAACAACCATATCAGAGTATCAACATCTTGCGTAAATAATCCAATAAAAGGTATATATGGGGGCCAATTGCCAGCCCACCACCAACAAATTAAGGCCCCCTTTGATCAAGCCTTGGAGGGTGATAAATAGTATGGTGATAAAGTACCAGCCAATCAGCTCATAACTGACATGTTACAGGCTGTGTTTGAAAAATGACAGGAGCTGATTGGCTGGTACTATTTATCACTCTCCAAGGCTTGATAATTCTGGGCCTAGGGATTAGATGGGGCCAACTGTCAGTCCATCACCAACAACTCATCATATCCAAACTCCCCTGGCAATGGGTACTTCCAAAGAGGTAAGTGACCTCCCAACCAGGAAATCACCATTATAAACATCTCAGCCACAAAACTCCATTCCTTAACTGAAATAGAACTACACAATTCAGACCATAAAGAGGGGACACCCCTTAAATATTTAACCCTTGCTCCTAAATGTATTCTGACGTAGCCTAGTAGTTTAAATTCCGGAAAGCATATAAAATGACTTCCGTCTTCCTTCATCACCTGCCCTCTTGAGAAAGATTGATACATCTACCCATAATAGTGCCATGAAACATCAATGAACTGAGTTAGGGCTGTAAGAAGAAGGACAAAGGGGTTTATTTACTAAGTACCAGCCAACCAGCTCCTAACTGTCATTTTTCAAACACAGCCTGTAACATGACAGTTAGGAGCTGATTGGCTGGTACCTAATTTCTGTCTACTTTTTCTCTCTCAAAGGCTTAGTAAATAGACCCCAAAATCCCTTAAATATCATAGAAAAGACTGACAAACTCATACAGAAAAGATGACTTCCAGTTGTTGCTAGTAAAGTTGGTACTATAAGCTACTCATAGGATGTACTTTCTATTTAACACACTGCTTCTTCATGTTGGCTTATTTTTTATTGAGAAAATAATGACAAAATAAAACATTTGATGTTGTATTTGGCACATTTTAGTACTTTTGTGAGAGCTAGGTAAATGTTACTTATATTCCAATAATATAAGAGAGTGTTATTTATTTTTAACATACAGTAACTACTGTATGCATACTGTATGTTTTCTGCTCTGGGTCATCTTTACAAGCAACAGTAAATTGCAATATTGCTTATTTCTAAAATGATTCAAATAACGGTAGATATGTTTATATATTAAGTAAAATACCGCTTTGTTATTGCATGGTAATATGGTAATACTATGCAGGCATTCTGTTCTTGCTCACCATGATGTAGCATTATTATGCTGTTATTCGGGTAGTATAGTCTATCACTTGGGATCAAGTGACATTATTGTGGCATTATATTCAGAAGTATGCAGCTTACCATGTCACTAAGAACCAAGGGCCCGATTCAGACCTGATCGCTGCTGTGCGTTTTCGCACAGTGGGTGATTATCGAACTACTGTGCAGACTCATCAGCAAACAGTCACAGGATGGTGCGAAAATTTCTATCACACCGGCATTTGCAAGGTGACTGACAGGAAGCGGATGTTTGTGGGTGGTAACTGCCCGTTTTCTGGGAGTGTCAGGAAAATGCAGGCGTTCCCATGTGTTTTCAGGGCAGGTGTGTGACGTCAGCTACGGCCCCGATCAGCCTGATTTATTTGCACCGGAGGAGTAAGTATTGAGCTACACACAGACTGCACAGAATGGGAAAAACATTTGATGGAGAGTGTGATGCGAACGGTTTTGCAGCTGTCCGCTGACCGAGGGGATTTTTTGCACAGCGTACACATGCAATCTCACACTTGAATGGGGCAAATTTTCACTTCCCCTGGGCAGCAACTTTCTGATCACAGGACAGTGTAATTTGCAGCACAGCGATCAGGTCTGAATTAAGGGGGTCATTCCGAGTTGATCGCTAGCTGAATTTGTTTGTAGCGCTGCGATCAGGATAAAAAACGGCTGTTCTGCGCATGCGGCGCAATGCGCACGCATGACATATGAGCACAACCAACGATGTAGTTTTGCACAGGGTCTAGCGATGCATTTCAGTCGCACTGCTTGCCGCAGAGTGATTGACATGAAGTGGGCGTTTCTGGGTGGCAACTGACCATTTTCAGGGAGTGTGCGGAAAAACGCAGGCATGGCTGGGGAAACGCAGGCGTGGCTGGCCGAATGCTGGGCGGTTTGTAACGTCAAATCTGGAACTGAATAGTCTGAAGTGATCGCAAGCGCTGAGTAGGTTTTGAGCTACTCTGAAACTACACAAAAAATGTTGTAGCCGCTCTGCGATACAAACGGTCGCACTTCTGCTAAGCTAAAATACACTCCCAGTTGGCTGCGGCATAGCGTTTGCACGGCTGCTAAAACTTGCTAGCGAGCGATCAACTCGGAATGACCCCCTAGGCCTCAAGTTCGTCATATAATAGTGGTGTAGCTGGTTGCTGGATAGCAGTCTTATAATAAAGGTTTAGCCTGCAGAATAATCTCCTCCTGTGTGTGTGACAGGTGCAGTGTAAGGTAATTAGCAGAAAATAAAGGTGAATGACATGCATCCATATATTTTGCTGAAAATTCAGACAAAATAAAAATAAATTTGTCTTTAATTAAAAAAGTGTTTGCCACCCAATAGACTAAAGTAAAGTAATTGGTGGTCAGCTACTGAGTCACATGAGAATAATTACACTTCTCTCAGCCTCTCATTTTCTTTTAAGTTGCCGTTATACCCAATACATTGTACCAGCTGCAATATTAAACCTGGCCTAATAAACGTTGTTTAATTTCAGCCGCTTGTTACTTAGAGAGTTGCTTATTTTCTTTATTATGATTATCATTTTAATTAAACTAAGTGGATATCCTGCACAATATCCTGATTTATGGCTGCTTGTTAATAACCTAAAAAATGGGTCAGAATACCCTCTAAGAGACAGAGGGCCTGATTCAGAGGTGAAGCAGTTGCATTCGCAGCTGTGTAATCGGATGCAATGGATGTGTGAAAATATGCTAATGATGCTGCAGCTGGGTTTTATACAGAGATGGCCACTGACAGTGTCTCTTATCCAGAGCCGGTCATAGGCATAGGCAAACTAGGCAATTGCCTAGGGCATTTGATATGCCTAGGGGCATCAGCAGCTTCTGCTGATTAAAATGATATGCGGCATGCCTAGATTCTGTGTGTAGCATTTCATATGCAGATACATCCGCAGTTTCACACAGTATATAGGCATGCTCAGGGCCGGTTCAAGGGCGCAGAGCGCCCCGGGCAGGAAAGGGGCGTGGCCTAATACAGGGGGCGTGGTGAGTCACGCCCCCTGTACATTGAAAGCGCCGCTTGAATGCTGAGCGGTGCGCGATGACGTCATCGCGCACCGCACAGCAAAAGGTCCTCTCCACGAAGAGAAACTAGACGCTATGCGTCTAGTTCCCTTCGTGGAGAGGACCTTTGCTGTGCGGTGCGCGATGACGTCATCGCGCACCGCTCAGCAGTTACTCTCCACGAAGGGAAACTAGACGCATAGCGTCTAGTTCCCTTCACAGGAGGCGCCGAGGACGGGGACGGCAGCGGGCAGCGGAGGCAGACGGGGGACACAGCGGGCAGCAGTGGCGGATCTTGCCACGGTGCGGCGCCCTCCGGAGGGCGCCAGCGCCCTCCGGAAGGCGGCGCCCCGGGCAAAAGTCCTGCTTGCCCGTGGCAAGAACCGCCACTGGGCATGCTGCATATCATTTTAATCAGCAGAAGCTGCTTGTGCATCCTAGCCACATAGCAATGCAACTAAGATGCATTTTCATTAAAAAAAAAGGTGCCCGACGTTAGCATTGAGGCAATATTTATGAGGACACATCTGTATCCAAGCAGAGGCAGAGGTCACAGTGTTAGTGGCAGTGTGAGTGCTGTGTGCATGTGAGTGGGTTGGTTGTGCAGTAGTGTTCGGAATATGTGTAAGGAGCATTATGTGTGTCATGTAAAAATGCATTAATAATGTGCAACATATGTGTAAGGGACACTATATGTGTCATTATGTGTATACGGGCATTAATAATGTGCGGCATATGTGTAACAAGGTACTACTGTATGTGTGTCATTATGTGTATAGGGGCACTAATAATGTGCAGCAAATGTGTAGGGGGCACTATGTGTGTCATTATGTGTATAAGGGCATTAATAATGTGTGGCATATGTGTAAGGGACATTATGTGTAAAAGGGCATTAATAAAGGTTGTCATAATGTGTAAGGCGCATTATGTTTATAAGGACATTAATAATGGTCTCATATGTGTAAGGGGCATTACTGCGTGGAATTATGTGTATAAATGCATTACTAATGTGTGGCATTATGTGTATAAGGTGCTCTACTATGTGGTGTTGCGTATAGAAAGGGCACTACTGTGTCATCTAATGTTAATAAAGAGCAATAGTGTGTGGTGTAATGTGAATAAGGAGCAATTCAGTGTGTGTAATGTGAATAAGGGGCTCTACTGTGAGGAGTAACGTTTATAAGGTAAAGTGATACTACTGTGGGATGTAAAATTAATTATGGACACTATCGCATGATCAAATGTGAATAAAGTTGCAGTACTGTGTGGCATAATTGGAATTGGGGTTACTATTGTGTGGCCATGCCCCTTGCCAGCAAAAACACACCCCTTTTTGGGCTGTCCGCCAAATGTACGAACTGTTCCTATTTAAAATATAGGGGGTACAAACACCAAAATAATGACTGCTATGGGTGAGGGGTGATGGTGTTGGGAAAGAGGTGCAAACTCAGAGGCGGTACCAGCGGTGGTGCTGGGGGGCACCAGCCAAAATCTTGCCTAGGGCATCATATTGGTTAGGGCCGGCTCTGCTCTTATCAGCTGCTTGCGTACAAAGGCGCACACCATTGATCACAGCATCGGACCTCTGAGCTAGGACTGTAAGGAGGGGTGTGCGCCTGTTGTCGCCAGAGCCTTAACAACTACTTACAAAGACGCGGTAGCAGGCTCAGACTCGCCCCTGAATTGGTCGCGACACGCCTGCGTTCTTAAACATAGAAACATAGAATTTGACGGCAGATAAGAACCACTTGGCCCATCTAGTCTGCCATTTTTGTATCCTTTAGGTAATCTTTCAAAACCCTTTTTGAACCTTAATTCTTTGTAAGGATATTCATATGCCTATCTTATGCATGTTTAAATTGCTCTACAGTCTAAAGGCCCATACACACTTGCCGATAAAATGAGTGACGTCGCTCATTTTCCCCCTCCCTGAGCGACGTCGCTCATTTTATGTGTGTATGCCGCCAGCGACGACCGATGCGCAGCACCGCGGGTCGGCAACGATCGTCGCCAGTGCACAGTCTGGACTGTCGTCCACGACCTGCATGCAGGACTGGTGGAGGCGTGACGTCACTAAGCGATATGAGTGGTCATATCGCCAGTGTGTACAGTCGGCCGCCGACCGACCGGCCCGGGAGGGGAAACATTAGACAACGTTGCTCACAGAGCGACATCGTCTAATGTGTACGGACCTTTAGCCTCTACCACCTCTGATGGGAGACTATTCCACTTATCCACTACCCTTTCTGTGAAGTAATTTTTCCTTAAATTTCCCCTGGACCTGCCTCCCTCCAGTTTCAGTGTATGAACTCGAGTTCTAATACTGTGCTTCTCATCCTCTAAAGAATGTTTCCCTCCTGAACTTTGTTAAGACCCTTGATATATTTGAAAGTTTCTATCATGTCCCCCCTTTCCCTTCTCTCCTCCAAACTATACATGTTAAGATCCTTCAGCCTTTCCGGGTAAGTTTTGTGTTGTAGGCCATGCACCATTTTAGTTGCCCTTCTTTGTACACTCTCTAATGTATTTATATCCTTCTGGAGATATGGGCCCTCATTCCGAGTTGTTCACTCGCTAGCTGCTTTTACCAGCATTGCAAACGCTAGGCCGCCGCCCTCTGGGAGTGTATCTTAGCTTAGCAGAATAGCGAACGAAAGGTTAGCAGAACTGCTACTAAATAATTCCCTGCAGTTTCTGAGTAGCTCCAGACCTACTCCTAGACTGCGATCACCTCAGTCTGTTTAGTTCCTGGTTTGAAGTCACAAACACGCCCTGCGTTCGGCCAGCCACTCCCCCGTTTCTCCAGCCACTCCTGCGTTTTTACCTGGCACGCCTGCGTTTTTTAGCACACTCCCTGAAAACGCAGAGTTGCCGCCCAGAAACACCCACTTCCTGTCAATCACACTACGATCACTCGAGCGATGAAAAAACGTCGCTTGTGCTTGGGTAAAACTACAAACTTTTGTGTGAAAGTACTTAGCGCATGCGCGCTGCGTACCATGCGCATGCACAGAATTGCCGTTTTTTTCACTTAATCGCTGCGCTGCAAAAATCGGCAACGAGCGATCAACTCAGAATGAACCATGGTCTCCAGAACTGGACATAGTATTACAGATGAGGCCGTACCAATGACATATACAGTGGCATTATTACTTCGTTTTTTCTCCTACTGATTCCTCTCGCTATGCAACCAAGCATCTGACTTGCCTTTCTCATTGCTTTGTTGCATTGCTTTCCTGCCTTCAAGTCACTTGAAATAGTGACTCCTAAATCCCTTTCCTCCTTAGTACTTTCCATTATAGTACCCTTGATACTATATTTAGCCTTTTGGGTTCTTGAGACCCAAGTGCACGATTTTGCATTTTTTAGCATTAAACTGTAGTTGCCACGTTCTTGACCATTTCTCAAGCCTAGCTAGGTCATCAATCATTTGTTTTACCCCTCACGGTGTGTCTGCCCTGTTGCATATCTCTGATTCATCTGCAAAAAGGCATACTTTCCCTTCAATACCATTTGCAATGTCACCAACTAAGATATTAAAGATAACTGGACCAAGTAAAGATCCCTGGGGTACTCCTCTGGTAACATTTCCCTCCACAGATTGCAATCCATTGACTACAACGGTCTGTTTTTTTATCCTGCAACCAGGTTCATATCCATTTAACTGTTTTATAATACACCCCCACGCTTTCAAGTTTATTTAGCAGTCTATGATGTGGGATAGTGTCAAATGCCTTACTAAAGTCTAGATATGCTACATCTACAGCTCCCCCTTGATCTATTATTTTCGTCACAAAGTCAAAAATGTCAATAAGATTTGTTTGGCATGATCTTCCACCAGTAAATCCATGCTGTTTTGGATCCTGTAAGTTGTTTGATTTAAGATATTCCACAACTCTTTCTTTTAATAGTTTTTCCATTACTTTCCCTACTACTGATGTAAGGTTTACTGGGCTGTAGTTACTTGCTTCTTCCTTGCTTCCACTTTTGTGCAGTGGAACTACATTTGCTCTTTTCCAGTCCTCTGGAATGGCACCTGTATTTAGTGACTGGTTAAATAATTCTGTTAAAGGTGTAACCAGCACATCTTTTAGCTCTTTTAGTATCCTTGGGTGTATCCCATCTGGCCCCATTGATTTATACACTTTTAGTTTTGAAAGTTCTGTTAGGACCTTCTCCTCTGTAATTGTACTTTCATCTACCTTATGTTTATGAATGTCCTTGCAACTTAACTGTGGCCCCATACCTTCTCCTTCTGTAGTAAATACTGAGCAAAAATTATTATTTAGGTGATCTGCTATTGCCTTGTCTCCCTCCACCAAATGCTCACTCTCTGTCTTAAGTCTTATTATTCCTCCATTTGATTTTCTTCTTTCACTTATATACTTAAAAACAGTTTTGCCCTTTTTATATACTGACTGGGCCATTTTCTCCTCAGCTTCTGCCTTTGCACGTCTGATCACTTTCTTAGCATCCTTCCGTCTGTCAAGATACACCTCTTTGTCGTTATTATTTTGAGTCTGTTTGTATTTCCTACTTCTTTTGTGAACCACACTGGCTTCCTTTTCCTGGTGCTTTTCCTAACCCTTTTGATGCAAAGGTCTGTTGCCATTAGTATTGCACTTTTCAGTTTTTCCCACCTATCCTGCACTCTTTCAAAGTTCCTCTAGTCCGCCAATGAATCACTTAAACATTTCCCCATTTTTGCAAAGTCAGCATTTCTAAAATCTAACACCTTTGTTTTTGTGTGACAGGAGTTGGCTCCTGTCTTTATACTAAACCATACTGCTTGATGATCACTGGATCCCAGGTGCTTACCCACATATATGTTGGATATCCTGCCACCATTTGTAAGAATTAAATCTAATATTGAGTCTTTGCGAGTGAGTTCCCTCACCAATAGCTTGAGAGATGATCCCTGTAAGGAATCTGGAAATTTGCCACTTGTAGCTGAACTTGCAAAATACCCCTCCCAATTTACACCAGGTAAATTAAAGTCTCCCATGATTAGGACTTCTCCCTTTAAAGCCATTTTAGTGATGTCCAACAATAGGTACCTGTCCAAATTCCTCCCCTGGCCTGGTGGTCTATAGATCACCCCAATGTGAATAATGTCATTCTCCTCAGTTTCTATGGTGACTCAAAGGGCCTCAGTTTTATCTTCAATGTTTTGTATTAAAGTAGCATTTATGCTTTTTTTCACATACATTGCTACCCCTCCTCCTATTCTTCCCATTCTATACTTCCTAAATAAATTGTATCCTGGTATAGCTATGCCCCAGTTATGATTCTATTTGCACCATGACTCTGTAATAGCTACAAAATCCAGGTTATCCCTTGTCATTATTGCAATTAGCTCTGTAATTTTGGGGGTAATTCCAAGTTGATCGCAGCAGGAAATTTTTTAGCAGTTGGGCAAAACCATGTGCACTGCAGGGGGGGGGGGGGGGCAGATACAACATGTGCAGAGAGAGATAGATTTGGGTGTGGTGTGTTCAATCTGCAATCTAAATTGCAGTGTAAAAATAATGCAGCCAGTATTTACCCTAAACAGAAACAAAATAACCCACCCAAATCTAACTCTCTCTGCAAATGTTATATCTGCCCCCCCCTGCAGTGCACATGGTTTTGCCCAACTGCTAAAAAATTTCCTGCTGCGATCAACTTGGAATTATCCCCTTTGTCTCCTAAGTTCCTAGCATTTGCACACATAGCTTTAAGAATTTTGTCTGCGCATATGTTATTAGTAGCCATGTCCAGACAGTACAAAATAAATGACAAGTTTAAAGTTGAAATGACCTGTTTGGTGATGTTGCTCAGTGTTTGTTTGTTTTTTTACTAATCAGGAATCACACTCTGTCCTTTACACCACGACTACACCTCACTAGGGGGGTCATTCCGAGTTGTTCGCTCGGTAAAAATCTTCGCATCGCAGCGATTTTCCGCTTAATGCGCATGCGCAATGTCCGCACTGCGACTGCGCCAAGTAAATTTGCTAAGCAGTTAGGAATTTTACTCACGGCATTTTCATCGTTCTGGCGATCGTAATGTGATTGACAGGAAATGGGTGTTACTGGGCGGAAACAGGCCGTTTTATGGGCGTGTGGGAAAAAACGCTACCGTTTCCGGAAAAAACGCAGGAGTGGCCGGAGAAACGGGGGAGTGTCTGGGCGAACGCTGGGTGTGTTTGTGACGTCAAACCAGGAACGACAAGCACTGAAATGATCGCAGATGCCGAGTAAGTCTGAAGCTACTCAGAAACTGCTACGAGGTGTGTAATCGCAATATTGCGAATACATCGTTCGCAATTTTAAGATGCTAAGATTCACTCCCAGTAGGCGGCGGCTTAGCATGAGCAAATCTGCTAAAATCCGCTTGCGAGCGAACAACTCGGAATGACCCCCTAAATGTAAAGATATAGTAGACCTGACCACAAATGGACAAATAATCAAAGGAGGTAAACACCAGACAGCATGCAATAATAAACTATGGTTCACTGAGCAACTTCCCCACACATGCAATGCCAATTACAAGCCAATCATTACATCAAAAAACATACATGAGTTTGCATAAGAGAGAATTGTAGTGAGCAGATTGCGGATGTCTTTTCATAGTTTAAAAAGACAGATAACATTGGTACAGGTAAGAATTCAGGTGTTTTTGGTAAGCTATAGACATAAATTGTAGTAGTTGCGGATGAAGTGGAAAGGTCTTGCAGCGTTTCTAACACAGATTTAAGTTATAAGTGTCTGGATTACTCAGACTGGAGTAGTTTAATGTGTAGAGGAATTGGACGGACTCACTTTTGTTTGAAAGCTGTCCTTCAGTGGTCCAGATTGTGGTCCTTCTTTTTTCCTTCAGTTTAATGTCAGTGTAACGTCGAAATTATGTTTAAAATTGTAGTTATCCTTTGAATAATGTCCTTTGCATTAATGGCCACAAGCCTAACGGCACAAGCCTTCCTGATGCTCTTTAAGTAATCTACGTGACTCACTGATAGATCCTTGTTCATTCTGGATGGAAGTGGCTACCCTGCTTGGATGGATGTCTATATTCTTGTGAAGCTTCCTCACACAGAACTTAATGCACTACGTAAGAGTAATTAGGTTCTGATTTTCTTTATTCCCTTTTTGTTTATTGAGATTGCTAGTAACCTGTATATCTTTTCTAAAACTCCTTATATTATTTGTAATCTTTTTACCCTTGTAAACCCGAAGATATTTCTTAATTATAATAAAAATATAATTAGTTCTGGCTGCTGTGTTCTTGACCCAAGTCAAGCGAATTCCATGTTACCTATTGTTTCATGAGATATTGAGATTTAAGGTTACAGGTAAAGCTAAAGATGCCTGCAACGTCCGTAATAAGTTGAAAAGTCTTTGCTGGTGGCAGCGTAGATTCGCACGGCGCTGGCGCAACTCTCGGATTGGTGTATCCGTAGAGTGGGGCGGCCGGGGTCCGTGACAAAGGGGGTAATTCCAAGTTGATCGCAGCAGGATTTTTGTTAGCAGTTGGGCAAAACCATGTGCACTGCAGGGGAGGCAGATTTAACATGTGCAGAGAAAGTTAGATTTGGGTGTGGTGTGTTCAATCTGCAATCTAATTTGCAGTGTAAAAATAAAGCAGCCAGTATTTACCCTGCACAGAAACAAAATAGAGTTAGATTTGGGTGGGTTATTTTGTTTCTGTGCAGGGTAAATACTGGCTGCTTTATTTTTACACTGCAAATTAGATTGCAGATTGAACACACCACACCCAAATCTAACTTTCTCTGCACATGTTAAATCTGCCTCCCCTGCAGTGCACATGGTTTTGCCCAACTGCTAACAAAAATCCTGCTGCGATCAACTTGGAATTACCCCCAAAGTTGGTGATTGTGTTACCTCCTACACGCTCACTACCTGCCACTCAAGTTGTGAATAAATCCTCTTGCATCCGCCGTCACAATCAATCTCTGCATCTGTGCAGAGCGACTCTGACGCATGCGTCATACAAAAAAAAAAATCACTCAACATTGCGTCCAAATCGAAATCAGGCCCAGAGTACTTTGAGACCCTTTTTAAACACAGACAGGAAACTCTGTAAAGTTTGCACAATATCTGAGGTCTAGACAGGAAGATGTTGTAGCCAGTGGCGGCCACTGCCCCTGGCCTGCAGCGCCAACCACACATTGCAGGGGGGACCTGTTTTGTTCATACGTTTGTAAATCCAGTCATCAGGACACAGAGACATGTGAGTTCACTGCGGTGCTGCTTTATTCCATCACCAACTACAGGCACACTGCACACTGGACCACCCACTTCCCAGTATCCCCCTGGTCCTACGGACCATCACTGAAGATTCAGGCTTACACATGTTAGTAAGGGAGTGTCTACAAATATTAAGCATTCTAATACACTAACATCACATCCTCTTTTCTTTAAAGATAAGCCCTGTAAGCTTCAATGCAATAATTAACAACGTCATATTAAGAACATCATCTAACACGTTTCAATGAGTCTCTCAGGTCTCTGTATTTCCCTTTTGGGTCTTTCATACACAGTCTGTGTTTCATCTACCATGTTGGACCTTTCTAGAATCGTGGTTTGTTCACCATTATGAGGATCATCATACATGTCAGATGAAGGGTATTCTTCAGTCATGTTGTCTTCATTATGGTTAGGTTGAGATCTTAAATCCACCAGATTTCTTTTTACTTCCATTCCACGCTCTGTACGTATAGTATAAGATCTTGGTGCTACTTGTGCTTGCACAATACCTTTCTGCACCCAAATACCTTTCTCGTGATCTCTGAGACGGACTTGGTCACCCGATTTTAGATCAGATAAGCGTTTTGTTCGTCTGTCATGGAACAGTTTCTGTTTCGCCTGTTGACGTTCCTTGCTCAGTCTGACCAACGCTGAGTTATGTGTATTAAGCAGTTCATCATGTATCGGGAGATTTGCTCTAATCCTCCTTCCCATCAGCATTTGTGCAGGAGAAAGTCCATTCTGTAAAGGTGTACTGCGGTAGATTAAAAGACTTTTGTAGAAATCTTCTTTACCTTCTTGAGCTTTTTTCATGAGACTCTTTACAGTTTTTACTGAACTTTCCACCAACCCATTTGAGCGTGGATAGTGGGGACTTGACGTAGTATGAACAAATTCCCACTCATCAGCAAATTTTCTAAATTCAGCACTGGAAAACTGAGGACCATTGTCAGTGAACACTTCCATAGGAACACCATGCCTTGCAAAGATTGACTTCATGCAATTGATTATGGCTTTACTAGTAGCTGTATGTAGTGTCTTCACCTCAGGGTAGTTAGAGTAATAATCAGTCACAACAATGTATGTTTTCCCATTACAATCAAACAAATCTGCGCCTACTTTCTGGTACGGTCTCTCTGGCACTGCGTGAGGACTCAGTGGCTCGACTTGTTGTTTCGGTCTATACGTAAGACATAATTCACATGTAGCTGTAGTCTGTGCTATGTCTTGGTTCATTCTTGGCCAATACATAACTTCACGCGCTCTCCGCTTACATTTTCTTCTCCTAAGTGGCCTTCATGTATCTTGCACAGCATAGTTTTTCTCAGTCGTGCAGGTATGACAAACCTATTGCCTTTGTAAGCAATACCATCGACAACTGTAAGGTCACTGCGGTACATCCAATAATCATGAATAGACAGCGGGCACGCATGTTTTTCTGCTGGCCAACCTTTTAGAATGATATCTTTCAACACTTTCATTGTGTCATCTGTCTCAGTTTCTTTCCTAATCTGTTCTTGTCTTGCAAGAGACACTGGTAGAGAAGCCACAATCAAATTAACATAGGCTTCTATCTCTTCATCCATCAGACTTTTGGAACCTTCACTTTTGTCCACAGCACGAGAAAGTGTATCAGCAATGTACATGTATTTGCCGGGACAGTACAACAAGTGTACATCCTATTTCTGTAGTCTGATAAGCATTCGTTGAATTCTCATGGGACAGTCATGTAATGATTTAGACATGATAGCTACCAATGGCTTGTGGTCAGTTTCTACTGTAAATGTTTGACCATACACAAACTGATGAAATCGCTCACATGCATATGTGATCGCTAGAAGTTCTTTTTCTATCTGAGCATACCTTGTTTCAGCACTTGTCAGTGCTCTTGATGCATAGATTACTGGTTGCCATGTATCCTCATGTTCTTGTAACAGCACTGAGCCTAGGCCAAATTGCGAAGCATCTGCTGAAATTCTTATTCTTTTCGCAGGATCAAAGAATTTTAGCACTGGTTGCTCTGTAATGATCTGTTTCAAGTTTTGCCAACAATTTTTTTCTTGTTCATGTGACCACATCCACTCGTTACCTTTGTCCAACAACCATCTAAGAGAGGCTGTTCGTTCAGAGAGTTGAGAAATAAACTTTCCTAAGTAAGTAATCATTCCTAGGAATCTTCTGATGTCGTCTTTGTTGTTAGGACGTTCCATGTTCACTATGGCTGATATTTTCCTTGGGTCTGGTTGTATACCTTGATCCGAGACCACGTCGCCCATAAAGGTAAGTGTATTCACGCCAAATTCACACTAGTCCTTGTTTAGCTTTAGATTCACTTTCTTGACAAGTTCCATTACTTGTATCAATCTAGAATCATGTTCTTCCTTTGTAGATCCCCAGACAATAATGTCATCCATCATTGTTTCAACACCTGGAATATGTTCAAAAATCATGTGTATCTTTTTGTGATATACTTCTGGAGCAGACAATATTCCATATAGTAGTCGAAGAAATCTGTATCGACCTTCTGGTGTATTAAATGTACAAAGCTTTGAGCTGGCCTCATCTAGCTTCATTTGCCAGAATCCTGAAGATGCGTCCAATTTACTGAACCATTTAGCTCCCGCAAATTGCGACATGATTTCATCTCTGGTTGGTAGTTTGAAATGTTCTTGTTTAATAGCTTTGTTTAAATCTCTGGGGTCTAGACATATTCTGAGTTGTCCATTTTTCTTTTCAACAATTACTAAGGAGCTTACCCATTCAGCAGGCTCATCAACTTTCTGTATCACACCCAAGGCTTCCATGCGATTTAACTCGTTTCAGTTTTTCTCTCAGCGCAAACGGCACTTTTCTACAGGGTTGTATCACTGAAGAAACTTGTGTGTCTATATTTATTTTATGCTCTCCAGGCAAGCAACCTAGACCTTCAAACAAGTCTCTGTATTCTGTAAACATCGATTTGCAGTCATCTACTACTTGTGATGTCACCATAAAAACTTTCTTTAGCAAGCTTAGTTTCTCACAGGAACTTAATCCTAGAATCGGTTGCACATTTTTATCCACAATCAGTAGAGATGCTTTAAACTGTTGTCCCTTATATTTCAGTGTCACTAAGCATGTACCTTTCACAGGAATTTCCTCCCCAGTGTACCCTGTAACTTTCACTTTGGCTGGATGAATTTTAGGTTTTACTCTAAAAGTCTTATAGTCTTGAAACGATATTAAATTCACCTGCGTGCCAGTATCAAGCTTAAAGGGAATGACAATCTCGTTCACAGTTAAAGGGACAATCCATTCTTTCTTATCTGCACTGCAAAGTTCAATGCAATCCACAAAGAATTCCTCTGTTTGTTTAACAGCATGCACATTGGTTGTTTCACTTTTAATTTTACAGCATTTGGCAAAGTGATTAACAAAGTGCTTTTGTGCAGAATATATAAAACCAAAAACAAATATACAACCCTTAAGGTCGACGTGAAAGTCCTGTCCTCAATCCTCACACCTCCTCCTCTTATTATGATAGCATGTAAAACAGAGAGGAGAGGGAAACCACATGTGCAGTACAGTAATTTAATAACATATACACACATACATAAGACATGGACAATCACAATAAAGGGTCACATTAAATTGTGCAGGGTATTGAACTTTTCCAAGTGTGACAGCCACAAGGAGATTGCAGAACAATTACCAGAGAGTCCGAGAACCCAAAAGAGTTCTCAAACAAGTTCTTTAATTTCCAAAGTCCACCCGGGCAGGAGCTGGAAAATCCCTGGTTTTTGAAAATGCAGACCACCGTGAGTGCTGACCACAGATTAAATTCTCCAACGCGTTTCAACTCCTGTTCCTGGAGTCTTTCTCAAGGCTGGATATTAACTGCACATACATCATCCGGATATTTAAATATTTCTGTAGCCAATCACAAATGACTTCATGACAGTTGTGATTGGCTACAGAAATATTTAAATATCCGGATGATGTATGTGCAGTTAATATCCAGTCTTGAGAAAGACTCCAGGAACAGGAGTTGAAACGTGTTGGCGAATTTCATCTGTGGTCAGCACTCACGGTGGTCTGCATTTTCAAAAACCAGGGATTTTCCAGCTCCTGCCCGTGTGGACTTTGGAAATTAAAGAACTTGTTTGAGAACTCTTTTGGGTTCTCGGACTCTCTGGTAATTGTTCTGCAATCTCCTTGTGGCTGTCACACTTGGAAAATTTCAATACCCTGCACAATTTAATGTGACCCTTTATTGTGATTGTCCATGTCTTATGTATGTGTGTTTATGTTATTAAATTACTGTACTGCACATGTGGTTTCCCTCTCCCCTCTGTTTTACATGCTATCATACTAAGAGGAGGAGGTGTGAGGATTGAGGACTGGACTTTCACGTCGACCTTAAGGGTTGTATATTTGTTTTTGGTTTTATATATTCTGCACAAAAGCACTTTGATATTCACTGTGTTTAGGCGCCTGATGGTACCCGTAGCCTAAATTTTTCTTTGTCTAGCTATCTGTGGTGTTCTGGAGAAACACTGTTTCTGGCCACGGGGACTATAAGGCAGCCTTCTATATTTAGACTGCACGACACGCGGGACGATTGGACAGATTCTTTGTTTTTTTGGCAAAGTGATTAAGTCTACCACATTTCATGCAGGTTTTACCATAAGCCGGGCACATTTTAGGATTGTGAGCATTTCCACATCTACTACACATTTCCTTATTAGACTGTGGCTTAGAATGCTTCATTCTTGAGAATGGAGGTTTGCTTAGCTCTGTGTTCTGCACTACATGGACATTAGCATCAACTTCCTTGTGTAACGTTTTGGCTTGAAATCTAGTTATTTCTGCAGATCTGCACATAGTTACTGCGTTTCTAATGTTAGGTCTTGCTCTCTCAGCAATCTCTCTCTGAGTCCATTATCAGGTATTCCACAGACAATACGATCTCTAATGAGTGAATCCTTTAAATCAGTGGTTCTCAAACTCGGTCCTCAGGACCCCACACAGTGCATGTTTTGCAGGTAACCCAGCAGGTGCACAGGTGTATTAATTACTCACTGACACATTTTAAAAGGTCCACAGATGGAGCTAATTATTACACTTGTGATTCTGTGAGGAGACCTGCAAAACATGCACTGTGTGGGGTCCTGAGGACCGAGTTTGAGAACCTGTGCTTTAAATCAAACTCACAGGTTTTACTGAGTGATTGCAGCTCTGTAACATACTGATCAAATCCATCTACAGACTTCTGATCACATGTGAAAAACTTATATCTTTCATATGTCACATTTTTCCTTGGTACAAGGTAATCTTCAAACTTTTACATTATAGAAGATAGCACCATATTCTGCCCTTCAGCAAACTGAAAACTTTTATAAATGTCCAGCACATCCTCTCCTATCACATGGAGGAAAATGGATGTCTTCGTTTTGTCAGCCTCTGTATCAGCTCCACATGCAGCAAGATATATATTAAACCTTTGCTTAAATCTTTTCCAGTTTTCAGACAAGTTACCAGACATCAGCATGCCGGTTGGAGGAGCTAGTTTATCCATGGTTACTCACTGTTTGAAGAGAGGAGCACACGGCAGGTTTTGCAGACACTGAGTATCATAGCCTTACAGACTGCTGCAGGATTCTTTCACACTCTGAGAGCATTAGCAGTCCAAGTTAAACTTCTTCTGACACCATGTTTTGTTCATATGTTTGTAAATCCAGTCATCAGGACACAGAGACATGTGAGTACACTGCTGTGCTGCTTTATTCCATCACCAACTACAGGCACACTGCACACTGGACCACCCACTTCCCAGCATCCCCCTGGTCCTAGGGACCATCACTGAGGATTCAGGCTTACACATGTTAGTAAGGGAGTGTCTACAAATATTAAGCATTCTAATACACTAACATCACAGGACCTGCTCATACATGCAATGTTGCATGTAATATATATGCTGGCTGCCGTACCCGGGGATAAGCAACGCCACTGTGTTTCACTGACCTATAATCTCGCCCCCAAACTCCAGTGAAACTAGCCAATGGGAGTCTGGGGGTGAGCTTATAGAAGATAGACAAGCTTAGTGCTGCGGAGGGTCAGTGAAACACAGCAGTGTTGCTGATTCCTAGGTAAGCACCCAGCACATACAGTATATTACATAAAACATTCTATGTGCTGATGGGCTGCCCCCTGCAATGTGTGGTCGACACTGCAGCCAAAACGCAGCAGCCACCACTGGTCATAGCCATTTTGAATCAAGAAGATGATAAAGCAGTGACAGTAACCTCTAAATGGTCTTAACAGGAAAAATGGATGAGCTCGGAGATGCATTTTCTGTCATAAAGTATATGTTTCCACACAAGTACTTAGCAAGTTTGTGGTGAAGAGAAGCATAGTAGCAGTAAAAGTCGGGATCCGGACTATAGGTCGACCCCATATGGTCAACAGACAAAAGGTCGACCTGGACAAAAGTTCGACAAAAAGGTCAACATATGAAAGGTCAACAAGTTCAAAAGGTCGATATGTTTATATGGTTGACATGACAATGGTCGACACACACATGTCGACATGTTTGTTTGGTTTTTCATGTTTTTGGACTTGTTCCTTCCTTGACTTTCCATGTCACAAATCATAACCTTTTGCAATCTTGTGACAAGCGAAGCGAGATACTGTGCACAAAGTGTGGCGAGCAATGCGAGCTCACGAGGGGATGTATTTCTACAAATGGTGGTCCCAGATGAGAAAACTATCCACACTGACCCCAAAAATGCAAAAAAAGTGTTGACTATTTTTGCGTGTCGACCATTGTCATGTCAATCTTTTGACCGTGTCTACCTTTAGTCCACCTTTTCCAGTATCGACCTTTCATAGGCCGACCTTGTGTCTGACGACCATATGGGGGTCGACCTAATTAGGGATGTGCACTGGGCCATTTTTGCTGGATTTGGATTTGGTTATTCGTTGGCCGGCTTTGGATTTGGATCTGCCAAACCAGCGTAACTGGCTTTGGATCTGTATTTTTTCAAATATTTACAAAAAAGCTAAAATAACTTAATTTGGGCTATTTTTTGTCCCTCGTGTCCCCCTACTCTCCCAAAGTCATGGCTTGTGGTATAGCTATGGATGGCTTTTTGCTGTTCCTCCATCCATTAAAGCACATAAAGGGTGGAGTTCCACCTTGTTACCACGTCTTGCTTCAGTTGATGACAGGGCACATTAAACTGTTCTTGCAGGTTCTGCAATCTCCTTCATGCTATTGCTGAATGACGAAAATGTTCCGAAATCTTTTGGACCACCGACAGCATCTCCTGCACGCCCCTGTATTTTTTTAAAAGAACGTGCACCACCAAGATAATCGTGTGAGCAAAACAGGGGATGTGCTGGAATCACCCAGCTGTAATGCATTTACGATATTTGTGGTGTTTTCAGAGACCACAAATGCTGAGGAGAGTCCAAGTGGAGTAAGCCATGTTGCTATGACAAACCTCAGTTTTTCTAAGAGGTTGTCAGCGGTATGCCGCTTAGTGAAGCCGGTGATACACAGAGTAGCCTGCCTCTGAATGAGCTGCCATTTGTTAGATAATGCTTCTGCTGCTGCTGATGAAGGCGAATCACCTACCCAGTGGGCTGTCACAGTTATATAATCTTTAGTTTGCCCACTACCGCTTGTCCACATATCTGTGGTTAAGTGGACAGTGGGTATAATGGCATTTTGTAGGGCAATAATTAGATTGTTTTTAAACATCTTAGTACAGCTGAGGAATGGCTTTTCGAGTAAAATGGAACCAAGATGGAATTTAGTACTTGGGACACAGTACCTCAATTAACTGTGTAAAGCCCACTGCATTAATGGCGAATATTGGACGCAGATCTAATACTAGCATAGTAGACACGGCGTCAGTGATCCGCTGTGCGACTGGGTGAGAACTGTTATCCTTGCTCCCCCTTGCAAAGGATTGTTTAACAGCCAATTGTTCTGTGGAACAACTACTAGCAGTCTTCTTCGTCCACTTCTGGGATGAAGAACCACCCCCAGCAGCAGGCATAGCTCTCAAGGATTCTTCTGAGGAATCCTGGAATGAGGAGGAGTCGCCTAGCGTTGACAAATTGGTTGCAGGACTATCTCTGATAATTAATGAGGATATTGAGGATGAATGTGTTGGTGGTGTAGATTGCAGGTGCTGGTATTTAGTAGAGAGGAGGGAGCTAGCTGATGCTGGACTGCTTGCTGTTATTTTTTTTAACACCAGTTGTGGATGATATACTTCTCATTAACTCGCTGCAGATGACATAATAGGGTGGAGGTTCCTAAATGCTTAACATTCCTACCTCTACTTACTATGGTTCCACAAAGGGTACAGATGGCTTGAAAAAAGTGGTCAGGATTTGGGTAAAAAGAATTCCACACAAAAGATTTGGATTTGTTGGTCCTATGCTCAGGCGTGACAATGGCCTTCTTATCATGGCCAAGAGATGCTTCAACTGGTGCCAGACTACCACAAACAACATCCTCATCCTCAACATCCTCATTAGCGCCAGCGTCAGCTACACAAATCTTCTCCTCGTCCTCTTGCAATTCCACAGTGGCATCCTCAATTTATATGTCATCAGCAATACTTATGCTGCTCATCCCCACATATGCAGAGGGAGCAGAAATGGTGGAAGGTGGCTCCTCTGCGAGTACAATATCAGAAAGGTCAGACTTACACGTAGCACTTGGGGACACACTTAGGGGTCGATTCAATTCAGCAACTTATGAATAGCGCCGGGAATTAGCTCCCGACGCTATTCAATTCAGCTCCAGTTAAGTCGGCGATGGCCCGTTCTCGACGACTAAACAGGTTGAATTGTCGGGAGAACGGGCATTCTCCGACTTAACTCCCCGGCGCGAGGCTGATTCCCGACAGAATCAGCCTCGCGCCGGCCACGAGGCAGCACTTTTGTCGGGTTTCTTCTCTCATCCCCCGGGGATGAGAGAAGAATTCCCGACAATTGCGGGTAACTAGCAGCTGAATTGAATAGCGTCGGGAGCTAATTCCCGGCGCTATTCATAAGTTGCCAAATTGAATCGACCCCTTAGACTCTCCTCAGGTATTTTTGACATTTCTGTTTCTGATTGCACAGTTTGTTCTACTGCCTTAGTGGTTTTCAGTTTTTTTTACACATCTTCTAGACTCTGAGTTTGAGGCATCATGAGAGGAAGAAGAAGATGCCTCATTAACAGGTGCAAAACCACCACTGAGAAATAAAGGCCAAGGCCTAAGCCTTTCTTTGCCACTGCGTGTGGTGAATGGCATGTTGTCAATTTTATGTTTTTCTGCACCAAACCTTCCCTTTATAAGAGGTGTTTTTTTCTTTACCACTGTATATTGGGTTTTTGGTTTTATATGCCCTTCAGCATCGACGTTAGTAGATGCTGGACTATCGTCGTCATCATCATGACTGGTGGCACCAGGTTGATGTGTTCTAAACTTATTGTTATCCATTTTAAGTGTGTGAATCACAGGGTTAGATGCATGTGAGGAAAGCAAACTAGGGTACAGCTCACCAAATAGTACAAACAATAGAAATTAACAATATATTTTGTATAACTTTCAGCTCCTCTCAAACTGTGTTAATCACAGGGTTATATGCATATGAGGAAAGCGCACTAGGGTATAGCGCACCCATTTGTGAGACTTTGAGTCTCTGGAGTGGATACAGCACAGCTATATAAATATAAGTAACTTATATTAACAGCAGAGCCAACACAATGTACCCCCTTTAGTACAGCAGCAGCAGCAGTGCATCCCCTACATATCATATACTGTATAATACTGTACTGAGCTGACAGTAAATGTCCCTCCTTATTTATATTTGTTTGAATGCACACTTTTATGCAGAGCAGAGTCCAGACTCAAGTTTTTTTAATGCAGAGTACGCGCAGTAGACTTCAGCGTGCTGTTATCTCCGGGAAATGGCACAGAGTCCCATCCGTGGCACCTTTTATAGAATCCAAGTCCCGCAAGAATTCCGACGCTGGGAAGATGACGTTCGGCCTCATTGAGGAATCCGAGTCTGGCGGTAACACCCGAGCCAGAGGTGCTCGGATTCCGATGTTCGGAGCTCATCACTAGACCTAATAACTATAGACCTAATGAACGTAGATCTATACCACACCCATAGAAGTCACATGCATAAACTTGGCGAGTGAGCTAAGTATCATCAAACAACAATCTCTGCTGGCAAAGAAAGATAAAATGATGACCAATCCACTATTGCATAGACTGAGATATAATAATATTAACCTCATGGGCAGGAGTGTAGCCAGAACTTTGTGGGCCCCATTGCAACATTTTCAAGGGGCCCCTGTCCCAATGCATCTAGAGAGACATTTCTGCATCAGTTGTTAACTTTGCGCCCCATAATAGTGCCCTAGTTCACATTATGCCACACTGTATGGCTGCCAGTACACATTATGCAATACAGTACCCCCAATTCACTTTATAATATACACTGTCCCCAGTTCATACAGATGTATCCACGATCATCTTTGCCACGGTGCATATGCACTGGCATTCGCATTGTGGCATAGTGCAGCATTCGCTGGGTTGCGACTAGTTGCAGCTGGCATTTGCTCCATACAAGTCTGTAGTGTGCGCGTGCATATGCACGCGCATGTCATAGATGCGGGCACACTAGTCGCACCATCCATGCATACACATCGCGGGATGGATAACCGTGGATACATCTATATTATGCCACATTACAGTGACCCCAGATCATATTTTGCCACACTATAGTGCCTCCACTTCATATTATGCCACATTAAAGTGCATCCACTTCATATTATGCCACACTATAGTGCATCCACTTCATATTATGACACATTACAGTACTTTAGTTCATATTATGTAACATTATAATGCCCTCCAGTTCATTTTATACCACTTTACAATGAGCAGGTCCAGGGGCATAACTAGATTTATTGTAGGGCCCAAAGAAAACGTTTGTGAGGCCCCTATGTATCACCCAATGGTGAAATATTTATATAACACATGCAACATGTCAGGGAAGGTGGCCCCCTCTCACTTCTGGGCCCCGTAGCAGCTGAACTCCCTGCACCTACGGTAGTTATGCCCTTGATCATGGGCCTTCCTGAACAAGCTAAAGCCAAACTATGACGGGACTCCTGGGAAACATGGCCAGTAATTTATGGAGTAGTGCTTTGTCATCATGTTTTGCTATAGGGAGAGCAGAACAAGCAGATCAAGTGCCCACAAGATCACAACCACAAAGTGTCCCTTCTAAGGAAAGCTCCAGAATTTTAAAAATCAGTACTAAATATTTGCAATGACTAAAGATAAATGAGCAGTAACTCAGGACAGCCATACAATAGCTATGTATTCTAACTTTTCCCATGACATACAAAAACAGAGGCTGATCTTCTTGGAAAAAAAAAAAAAAAAAGATTTATATCAAATATGTTATGCTGTAGCCTATCCTGTCATGCTTGGAACTGCTGATGGTCAGCATAGAAAGTTCTTCACAGCACCAGATGCAGTTACCTCACGGCCGCATTCATGGACTAACCATGAACCAAAAAAATTACATTAAAAAAAGATATTACTGGATTACGTAGTGGCCAGTGGTACTGCCATAGTTCCTCACATTATGGTATGACATCAAATAAATCTACTTCTGTACTTACGCCTACCCTGTGGCTCTGTCAAGTCTTTTGTGACATTCTGGACTATTTAACTTATGCTCAGGGTACAAGTTACTGGAAGTTTTGGTGGGGAGGATTGGGGATTTGTGCTTTTGTTTTATGCTTTTAGAATCTTTTTACAGGTAATTACCTTCTCCATGAGGGAGAAAATGCTCTGTTCCTGGACTTTCCTGGTAATGTGTGATTGCCATCACCTGTGGTGAGCTAGTTAATTGATAAGAAAGGCGTTTGTTTCACCACAGGTGATGGCAATCATACATTACCAGGAAAGTCCAGGAACAGAGCATTTTCTCCCTCATGGAGAGGGTCAGGTAGGCAAGTATGATCCAGATTCTGCTATTTAGCAGAATCTGCTACTGAACCTGAATAGGGTCCATTGTTACAAAGGTGAGAGGTGACTTAAGCAATCTTTTAGCATAAAATGATACAGAAATGCCACAGACGTGAGGTAGGAAGGATTGAAGGCATATACATTTTTTTTCATGTATATAATTTTATTATAAGAATGCAGAACAAAAGAGACTAGATCTGGAGTCTAAATTAGCTAGGCAGAGAATGATTATATACTTCCCCAATCACAATCAGCTTGTTCTCACTGGATGCAGCTAAGGAGAATATTCTCTAATTATTAATGATAAAATGAAAAGAGCTTTTTTACAGAAGAAGAAAAAAATACATCATTTTTGGCCAGGACGACAGGGAAGTGACATTGCTTCCTCTCTTTACTATTTTGTTAACAGATTAACTGACCGTACTTATATGGAATATTTACAAAATAAGAGAAGACTGATCCATACTTCTTTCCATCCATGATCTCTAGAGAATTTTTTACTCCAGTGCTGTAATGTATCTTCTATAAAGTATATTGGTGTGGTTCATGGGGTCGACCCTAACTAGGTCGACAGTCATTAGGTTGACCACTATTGGTCGATAGTGACTAGGTCAACACCTAAAATAGGTCATGAGGTCGATGCGGAAAAAGTCAACATGGAATAAGGTTGACATGAGTTTAAAAAAAACAAACGTGGGTGTCATTTTCTTTGTAAAGTGACCGGGGAACCCCAATTAGTGCTCCGCTACCGCTGTGCTTGGCACAGGTTACTATTCCTAATCATAGTCCATGTGGATCGCAAAGTAAGGAAAAGTTGGAGAAAAAAAACGTGAAAACTCATGTCGAACTTATCATGTGTCGACCTTTGACATGTCGACCTAGTGACCACGTCGACCTAATGCATGTCGACAAATAGTGGTTGACCTAATGACTGTCGACCTAGTTAGACCGAAGTATATGAAGAAGTGGCACAGGCACCCTCCTGCTGTACATGCTTACTCTGTAGTCATGGACTGTAGGCTGTAGCATGCAGTAGTTTGGGTATAGGTACTATGGCAGTGTAGGAGGTGGTAGCACAGTGTGGGTACCCGTACAGTATTGTGTGCAGTGACAGTATATAGTGTAGGATGGAGCGTATTTTGTGATGTATAATGCCAGTGTAGCTAAAAAGCACAGTGTGAGTGTCTGTAATGTGTGTGCTGTCAGTATATTGTAGGTTGTAGCATAGTTTGGGTATATGTAAAACATGGCAATACACCATAAGTCTTCAACCTGCTGCCCTCCAGCTTCACATCTCAGCATGCCCTGCCACAGTTTTGCTATTAAGGCATGTTAAACCTGAGCAGGGCATGATGGGATGTGTAGTTCCAAAACAGCTGGAGGGCCACAGGTTGAAGACCCATGCAGTACACAGTGTGCGTTTGTTTGTATTGTGTGAGATGGCAGTATATTGTAGGCTGTGGCATAGCTTGGGTGTATGTATTATGGTATTGTAGATGGCGACACAGTGTGGGTATTTGTATTGTGTGCGGAGGCAGTATACTGTGGAGTGTAACAGTTTGGGAATATGTATTATGGCAGTGTAGGTGGTAGCAGGGCCGGTGCTAGGGTGTTCGGCGCCCCCCTGCAAACTATAAATTTGCGCCCTCCCATATTTGCGCCGGGAAAAGGGGTGTGGGCTCACAAGTAAGGGGCATGGCCACACAATAGTACCCCCATTTAAAATTACGCCACAATGTAGCACAATCTTATTCCTCTTATACATAATGCTCCACCCGTAGTAGTAGCGTCATATGTAATGCACCCCAGTAGTAGTAGCATCCTTATACATAATGCCCCCCAGTAGTAGTAGTATCCTTATACATAATGCCCCCCCCAGTAGTAGTAGCATCCTTATATGTAGTGCGCCCCCAGTAGTAGACGCGTCCTTATACGTAGTGCACCCCCAGTAGTAGAAGCGTCCATATACGTAATTCCCCCCTAGTAGTAGTATCGTCCTTATACGTAATGCCCCCCTGTAGTAGTAGCGTCATTACGCGTAATGCCCCCCTGTAGTAGTAGCGTCCTTATACGTAGTGCACCCCCAGTAGTAGAAGCGTCCTTATACGTAATTCCCCCCTAGTAGTAGTATCGTCCTTATACGTAATGCCCCCCCCAGTAGTAGTAGCGTCATTACGCGTAATGCCCCCCTGTAGTAGTAGCGTCCTTATACGTAGTGCACCCCCAGTAGTAGAAGCGTCCTTATACGTAATTCCCCCCTAGTAGTAGTATCGTCCTTATATGTAATGCCCCCCTGTAGTAGTAGCGTCCTTATACGTAGTGCACCCCCAGTAGTAGAAACGTCCTTATACGTAATTCCCCCCTAGTAGTAGTATCGTCCTTATACGTAATGCCCCCCCCCAGTAGTAGTAGCGTCATTACGCGTAATGCCCCCCTGTAGTAGTAGCGTCCTTATACGTAATTCCCCCCTAGTAGTAGTATCGTCCTTATACGTAATGGCCCCCCCAGTAGTAGCGTTGTTTCACAAAATGCCCCCCCAGTAGTAGTAGCGTCCTTACATGTAATGCCCCCCCCCCAGTAATAGCGTCATTATACGTAATGCCCCCCCAGTACTACCATCCATAAAGTGCGCGTACACAGACATACCTCACACACACACACAATTCACACATATATACACACCCACCATATACACACACACACACACACACCCACCATATACACAGGGCCGTTTCTAGACAATTTGGCTCCCAGTGCGAGATTTCAAAATGCGCCCCCCCCCCCCCCCCCCATTGCTCTAAAAAAAAAAAAAAATTGTGCCCCCCCCATATAGCCATAAAAAGAAAAAGCATGCGCGCGCCGTAGGCGCGCGCGCTCCCGACAAGGGTGTGTGGCCTGATTAAGATGGGCGTGGTCTCATTAAAGTGGGCATGGCCTCATCTAATATCATCACACCCACCACAGTGGGGAAAAAATAAAAATAAAAAAGTCCCCTTTTTACACATTACAGCAGGCAAGTGTCCCCATATTACACAGCGCGGCAGGCAGGTGTCCCCATTTTACACAGCGCGGCAGGCAGGTGTCCCCATTTTACACAGCGCGGAAGGCTGGTATCCCCATTTTACACAGTACGCAGGCAGGTATCCCCATTTTACACAGTACGCAGGCAGGTGCCCCCATTTTACACAGTACGCAGGCAGGTGCCCCCATTTTACACAGTACGCAGGCAGGTGCCCCCATTTTACACAGTACGCAGGCAGGTGCCCCCATATTACACAGTACGCAGGCAGGTGCCCCCATATTACACAGTACGCAGGCAGGTGCCCCCATATTACACAGTACGCAGGCAGGTGCCCCCATATTACACAGTACGCAGGCAGGTGCCCCCATATTACAGTGTGGCAGGCAGGTGTCCCCATAGGCAGGTGCCCCCATATTACACAGTGTGGCAGGCAGGTATCCCCATAGGCAGGTGCTCCCATATTACACAGTGTGGCAGGCAGGTATCCCCATAGGCAGGTGCCCCCATATTACACAGTGTGGCAGGCAGGTATCCCCATAGGCAGGTGCCCCCATATTACACAGTACGCAGGCAGGTGCCCCCATATTACACAGTACGTAGGCAGGTGCCCCCATATTACACAGTACGCAGGCAGGTGCCCCCATATTACACAGTACGCAGGCAGGTGCCCCCATATTACACAGTACGCAGGCAGGTGCCCCCATATTACACAGTACGCAGGCAGGTGCCCCCATATTACACAGTACGCAGGCAGGTGCCCCCATATTACACAGTGTGGCAGGCAGGTGTCCCCATAGGCAGGTGCACCCATATTACACAGTGTGGCAGGCAGGTATCCCCATAGGCAGGTGCCCCCATATTACACAGTGTGGCAGGCAGGTATCCCCATAGGCAGGTGCCCCCATATTACACAGTGTGGCAGGCAGGTATCCCCATAGGCAGGTGCCCCCATATTACACAGTGTGGCAGGCAGGTATCCCCATAGGCAGGTGCCCCCATATTACACAGTGTGGCAGGCAGGTATCCCCATAGGCAGGTGCCCCCATTTTACACAGTGCGGCAGCGGCAGGCAGGTTTCAAGCTGAGGAGAAGGAAGGGGGAGAGAGAGAGAATACTTACGTCTTCCCGCTCTTCGGTCCCGCCGCCTCACGTCCCTCGCGCCGGCCGCCTCCTCCTTCTTGCTTCTCGTTCTCCTTGTCGCCTCTCCCGAGCGCTCCTACTCGGGGGGCGGGGCTTTGCGGAATGACGCGTTTGCGTCGTGACGTCACGACGCAACGCGTCATTACGCGAAACTCCGCCCCCCGAGCAGGAGCGCTCGGGAGAGGCGACAAGGATTAACAAAGTGCCGCGGCGGGCGCCCCGTGCGGTTGCACGGCTCGCCCGCCCCTAGAAACGGCACTGCATATACACACACACACCATATATACAAACACACACTTCTCTCTCACCCTCTACTTACCTAAGCCAGTCTCCCTCGGTACAGCAGCCTGGTCTGTGTGTAGCCCCGCCCCCTTCTGGGCCGTTTAGCTCCGCCCCCTTCCGTCCCGTTTAGCTCCGCCCCCTTCCGTCCCGTACACAGCCGCTGCCACACAGGGGAGGGGAGGGAGGAGGCTTTTCACGCTGCAGGCTCCTCTGCCAGTGACTGTCACAGTCATACAGTGACAGACACAGCAGCAGCAGCAGCAGCAGCAGGGGGGCCAGGATGGCGTAGCAGGGAAGGAATGCAGAGAAGGGGGAGCGCCTCTCAGTCCCAGCGCCTCCCTGCACTGCATCCCTTGGCTGAGCGGGTAGCGCCGGGCCTGGGTGGTAGCACAGTGCAGGTGTCTGTATTATGTGCCGTGCAAGTGTATTGTAGGTTAAAGAGCAGATTGGGTTCATGGACAGATGTGTCCTCATAAACTGTGGCTACAGTCACCTCAAACAGCCCCTCTCAGTGTGCCAGGTGTCAGGGGCCCGGCCATAATGAGCATCTTTCTCAGACAAATAAAACAACAGAAGTGACAAAATTAGTTTGCCGGCTTGCACTGATCAATATGATGAGCAACACTTTTATGTCTGTATGCGAATTAGTCTGAATCTGTGTATGACTATGAAGCAACTTTTTTTTATGCCAAGGACTTTGTGTGCAAATTTCCACATGTTTAAAAGTTAAAGTCGCAGCCCAACCCCTCTATGCACTATGGCCCTCATTCCGAGTTGTTCGCTCGCAAGCTGCTTTTAGCAGCATTGCACACGCTAAGCCGCCGCCTACTGGGAGTGAATCTTAGCTTAGCAAAATTGCGAATGAAAGATTCTCAAAATTGCGAATAGAAATTTATTTGCAGTTTCTGAGTAGCTCGATACTTACTCTGCCACTGCGATCAGTTCAGTCAGTTTTCGTTCCTGGTTTCAGGGGCAAACGCAGGATTTGTATGGGGGGGTTTCCAGACATGATACCAAAACATGATACCAAATCACACGTCCTTACTTCAACATTTCGGAGTTTAATCCTTCATCAGGAAAGATACATACCAATGCTACGTATCCGTCCTGATGGCGGATTAAACGCGGAAAATGCTGTAGTAAGAACGTGTGATTTATGCCCTGCTTTCAGCCTCCTGGAGTGCCACTCATTTCTGACAAGTATAGTATTTTAGGGCTCTGCTGTGGGCAGAATGATTCTCTGACCGACCGTATATGGAGGTAGGATGCCCCAAACACATATTTTATTTCTATATAGGGCATTAATCAACCCCCCTCCACACAAAAAATAAAAATGAATATATATATATATATATATATATATATATTTTATTTATTATTTATTAGCAGTTTCTTATATAGCGCAGCATATTCCGTTGCGCTTTACAATTAGAACAACAATTATAGAACAAAACTGGGCACAGACAGACAGACAGACAAACAGACAGACAGAGGTAGGAAGGCCCTGCTCGCAAGCTTACAATCTATAGGGAAATAGGCATTGATACACAAGGATAGATGCTACCTGTCACATAATGGTTCCCCAGGTTGCTAGGTTCTTAATGGGTTGTATATGATATGATCACCCAGCAATGTTGGAAGACAAAATGTGAGTTTATGTGGACTGTACAGAGGGGATGTAACTTGATAGGGAAGCTGTGAAGGTTATGTGTGTGGGTCTGAAATTTGGTAGGCTTGTCTGAAGAGATGAGTTTTCAGAGAACGTTTAAAGGTTTGGAGACTAGAGGAGAGTCTTATTGTGCGTGGAAGTGCATTCCACAGAGTGGGTGAAGCCCGGGTAAAGTCCTGTAATTTTGAGTGGGAACAGGTAATACATGTGGATGAGAGACGCAGATCTTGTGCAGAGCGGAGAGGTCTGGTAGGGAGATATTTTGAGATGAGTGAGGAGATGTATGATGGTGCAGTTTGGTTAATAGCCTTGTATGTAAGTAAAAGTATTTTATATTTGACACGGTAGAATACCGGTAACCAATGGAGGGACTGACAGAGCGGATCAGCAGATGAAGAACGTCTGGCGAGGAAGATTAGCCTCGCAGCTGCATTTAAAATGGATTGAAGTGGTGATAGCCTATGTTTGGGAAGACCAGTAAGGAGACTATTACAATAATCAATGCGGGAGATGATGAGTGCATGGATTAGAGTTTTTGCAGTGTCTTGTGTAAGATAAGGGCGTATTTTGGATATGTTTTTAAGGTGCATGTAACATGATTTAGAGACAGATCGAATGTGTTGAACAAAGGACAGTTCAGAGTCAAGGGTGACACCTAGGCAACGAGCTTGTGGGGTGGGGTGGATAGTTGCATTGTCAACAGTTATAGAGATATCAGGTTGGTAACTACTCTTAGCTGGTGGGAAAATAATTCGGTTTTGGAAATGTTGAGTTTGAGGTGGCGAGATGACATCCAAGATGAAATGGCAGACAGGCATCCAGTGACACGAGCCAATACTGGTGGTGACAAATCTGGGGAGGATAGGTAGATTTGAGCATCATCAGCATACAAATGATACTGAAATCCAAAGGAGCTGATTAGTTTACCAAGAGAGGAGGTATAGATTGAGAAAAGCAGAGGACCTAAGACTGAGCCTTGCGGTACTCCAACTGATAGAGGTAGAGAAGAGGAGGTAGAATCAGAGAAGTGAACACTGAAAGAGCGATTAGATAGGTAGGATGAGAACCAAAAAAGGGCTGTGTCCTGAAGACCTAGGGATTGTATTGTTTGTATGAGAAGAGAGTGGTCAACAGTGTCAAAAGCAGCAGAGAGATCTAGAAGAATAAGTAGTGTGTAATGGCCTTTTGATCTAGCAGTGACTAGATCATTCACTACTTTGGTCAGTGCCGTCTCTGTGGAGTGTTGGGCACGAAAGCCTGACTGAAGTGGATCCAATAAGTTGTGCGAGTTAAGAAAGTGTGTAAGGCGAGTGTAGGCAAGCCTCTCAAGTAGCTTGGAGGGACTGGGTAGCTGAGAAATGGGACGGTAGTTAGAGAGTGTGTTTGGGTCAGAGTTGTGTTTTTTTAGAATGGGAGTAATGACTGCATGTTTAAACAGAGAGGGAAAGATACCAGTAGAGAGAGAGAGATTACAGATTTTAGTTAAGGTTGGGATAAGCACAGGAGACAAAGTTTTACTGACCTGTGAGGGTATAGGATCAAGAGGAGAGGTAGTGGAGTAGGAGGATGAAAAGAGTGTTGATACTTCATCTTCACTTGTGGGATCAAATGAAGAGAAAGTGCCAGAGGGTTCAGGTAGGAAATTGAGCAGGTCACTGGCTGAGTTAGAGCATACCATTTCATCTCGGATTTTATCAATCTTATCCTTGAAGTAGGAAGCAAGTTCTTGTGCATGGATAGTAGCTAGTGGGGGAGGTGAGGGAGGGTAAAGAAGTGATTTAAATGTATTAAAAAGTCGCTTGGGGTTGTTGGCATGATAAGAGATGAGAGATTGGAAATATGTTTGTTTGGCAGTGTCCAGGGCCTGACGATAGGAGTGGTAGGTAGTCTTATATGTGAGAAAGTCATTTGGATTCTGAGATTTCCGCCACTGACGTTCTACTTTACGTAACAGTTTTTGTAGGTGTCTTGTTGATTTAGAGTGCCATGGTTGGCATCTAAGCCTACGTGGAGTGTGATGGGTAGCTGGAGCCACTTCATCAAGGGCACTCTCTAGGGTCTGGTGCAGGTGTGATACAGCAGTGTCAGGTGTAGTAAATGTCGAGATTGGTGAGAGCAGTTGTTGCAGACAAGTGGAAAGTTGTTGAAAATGTATATTGTTATTATTTCTGCGGGTTAGAGGAGGCTTGCTTGGTTTTAGTGTCCTAGAATTTAAAGTAATAGAAGAGATTGGGAAGGTGATCAGGTTGTGATCAGAGAGAGGGAAAGGAGTGTTAGTGAATTCGGAAACTGAGCAGAGCCTGGTGAACACAAGATCAAGGCAGTGGCCCTCATGGTGAGTAGAGGAGTCGGACCATATATATATACACAAAAATAAAATGTATTTTTATATATATATATATATATATATATATATATATATATATATATATATATTCATTTAATGTTCAGAGGCACTGGTATGGAGTGGAGGGCGACGGGGCAATCACCTATACACTGTAGTGAGTGCCAGATACAGTTGCTTACTTACACACACACACTCATACACACACACACACACACACACACACACACACACACACACACACACACACACACTCTATTAAACACACACACTAAATTGAACAGCTGCACCTGGAACCTGAGGCAACCACAGAGTGCAGCTGACATGCCGTGGCTCCAGGGGAGCAGAAGAAGCAGATCCCATTCAGTCATCTCCAGTCCTGTACTCGAGACCTCCAGTGACCCGGTCTTGTTGCATGACAGTGCAGCCCATCAAACGCAGCCGCAACCGACTGCCCGCGCTCGGGAAGAAGGAGGAGCAGTGCCCTGTCAGCATCGCCGTCTTCTTGCACTCCAAAGCAGAGAGCTCTCACGTGCAGAGGCTGCTCTCTCTGTCTGCGGAGCTGCCGGCAGCTCCGCTAGTGGCTGCGGTCAGCAGTAACAGTAGAGACGGAGACAGCTGTCTCCATCTCAGAAAGAAAACTTGCTCTGTCAGGGGGGGTTTCTGGGTACTCAGAAACCCCCCCTGCGTGCGCTACTGGGTTTGACGTCACAAACACACCCAGCGTTCGCCCAGACACTCCCCCGTTTCTCCAGCCACTCCCGCGTTTTTCCCAGAAACGGCAGCGTTTTTTCACACACACCCATAAAACGGCCAGTTTCCGCCCAGAAACACCCACTTCCTGTCAATCACACTCCGAACACCAGAACGAAGAAAAAAAACTCGTAATGCCGTGAGTAAAATACCAAACTTCTTAGCAAATTTACTTGGCGCAGCCGCAGTGCGAACATTGCGCATGCGCAATTAGCGGAAAATCGCTGCGATGCGAAGAAAATTACCGAGCGAACAACTCGGAATGAGGGCCTGTGAGTGGTGTTTTGCTGCATTTGTGATGCTATTAAGATGCAAAAGTTAAAGGTAAAGATGGTCCGCTACACCTTTTAGACCGGATCAGTCTTGAGGCTAGGTGTATGTGGACACACCTGTATTATGGAAGTGAAGGTGGTAGCGTAACATGGGTGCTATACTGTGTGCATTGGAAGTATACTGTAGGTTATAGCATAGTTGTGGTGTATTAAGACAGTGTAGGTGGTAGCACAGTTAAAAAAATTTGTGTGCGGTGGCCGTATTTTGTAGGTGGCGGCCACTGGCGTAACTACTGCCTCCACTCCGAAGAGTGTGCCACCGTCTTGGTAAGTGCTCGCCGCTCCACAGGATGTCAGCTCAGGGCAGGCCTCAGTGTGAGGTGAGCTGCGGCCTGCGGTGCAGTCCGGCGGTCCCGTCCCGCGACTCTCAAGTATCGCCGCCTGGGAAGACATCGTTAGCACATCAGGCGGCAGCGGCGCCGATGTCTTCCCAGGCGGCAGGAATTGAGACTCATGGGACGGGACCGCCGGACTGCGCTGCAGCTCACCTCACACTGAGTACCTATATTTGCATACTTGTATGTGAGCTTAAATGAGGATAGTCTTATGTGTAACTGGCACTGGGGGGGCACATTTGGCACTGTGGGTATATGTGTACCTGGCACTGGGGGGGCATATTTGGCACACGGGGGTATATGTGTACCTGGCACTGAGGGGGCATATGTGTATCTGGCACTGGGGGGGCATATTTGGCACTGGGGGCATATGTGTTTCTGACACTATGGGGGCATATTTTTATCTGGCACTGTGGGGGAATATCTGGCACTGGGGGCATATGTGGCACTGGGAGCACAACCCTGGTAACAAGCATAACATCCAGCTCATGAAATCCCTGGCAACAAGCATTACCCCCTAGCAACGAGCATGACACCTAGTGCATGAAACCCCTGGCAACGAATATTACCCCCTGACAACAAGTTTGAAACCCAGTACATAATACCTCTGGCAACAAGCATAACACCTAGCACATGAAACCCATGGCAACGAGCATGGAATCAAGAGCATGAAACCCCTGGCAATGAGCAGGTAATTTAAAAGTAATTAGAAGCCTTACTGTAGGGCTTAATGTGTAATGGGCATTGCGGTGTGTGTCATAATGTATTACGGACATTGCGGTGTGTGTCATAATGTGTCACAGGCATTACGGTGTGTGGTATACTATATCACGGGCATTGTGGTATGTGGTATAATGTCTCATGGGCATTACAGTGTGTGATATAATGTATAACGGGCATTGCAGTGTGTGTCATAATGTATAATGGGCATTGCAGTGTGTGGCATAATGTATCACGGACATTGCAGTGTGTGGCATAATCAATCACGGACATTGCGGTGTGTGTCATAATATGTCACAGGCATTGTATATGCTATAATGTATAAGGGGCGGGTGTAGTAGGGTATGCTGGCAGCCGGGCGGCCGTCTCCCGGCGGCCAGCATACCGGCGCCAGAATCCAAACCGCCGGCATACCGACAGCTGGGCGAGCGCAAATGAGCCCCTTGCGGGCTCGCTGCGCTCGCCACGCTGTGGGCATGTTGGCATGCTACACGCGCCACGCTATCTATTCTCCCTCCAGGGGGGTCGTGGACCCCCAAGAGGGAGAAAAGGTGTTGGTATGCCGGCTGTCGGGATTCCGGCGCCGGTATACTGTGCACCGGGATCCTGACAGCCGGCAAACTGAAGACCACCCATCAGGGGCATTGCAGTGTGTAGTATAATGTATGATGGGCATTATGATGCGTGGCATAATGTGCCACAGGCATTACGGTGCGTGGCATAATGTGTCAGGGGCATTACGGTAAGTGGCATATTGTGTCATGGGCATTATTGTGAGTGGCATAATGTCTAAGGGCTATTGCAGTGTGTGGCATAATGTATACTGGGCATTACTATAAGGAGGAAAAATGACAAATAATGTGGTGGCCAACATCTGGGTATGCAGGTTGCAAAACTGGGGTATAAGGTAGTCTTTTCCTGCAATGCCACGCCCCTTTGTGCAAAAGCCATGCCCATTTCAGCAAGGCCACACCCCCTTTTGCGGAATGGGCCTTCGCTGCGCACAGATTCATCACTTTCCTAGTGGCAATTATGGGGGGGGGGGGGGGGGGGGGGGCGCCAGAGAATGTTTTGGCTTGGGGGAGAAAAATCTCTAGTTATACCACTGTTTGCCGCACAGATTGGAATCATGTAATATAGCAGTGTAGGTGGTAGCACAGCTTGGGTGTCTGTATTCTGAGCAGTGGCAGTATGTTGGAAGTTGTAGCTTAAAGTAAGTGTCAGTATTATGTAATGTACTGTACTAGTTTATTTTGTATTGGGATAGGCAGTGGGGTGTGGATTGTGTGAGTGTAAAATCTCACCTTTTATTTAGTTAAACTTTTAAATTTTGTTCCTACAGTACTGCTCAGTTTAGCTACATTCTTAAAAAGTATATGTGCCCTCTGCATCTCTTTAGCTTATTCAGAAATGCCCATACCACAAAATGACATGCAGAACTAGGGGGTGTACTAAGCAATGAAAGAGTGGAAAAGTGAGCCAGTGGAGAAGTTGCCCAATCAGCAATGAAGTGACATTTATAATTTGCATACTATAAAATTATAAAGAGCCAGAGGCGGAACTACCGCCAGTGCAACCAGTGCGTTGCACTGGGGCCCGCCTCTGTCCAGGGCCCCAAAGCATGTAATGAGTCAAACTGACTCATTACATGCCGCTGTGTGCTGCGGGCAACCGCTGCCCGCAGCACACAGCCGCCCGGACAGAGAGGAGAGGAGCAGCGGTACGGGGGAGAAGGAGGAGGAGGGAGGTGGAGGAGGGAGCCGCAGCAGCGCTTTGTTACTGGTGGAGGCGCTGCTGCTGCTGTCCCTCTGCTTCACTATAGGCTGTCTTCCGAGAACAGCCTATGGTGAAGCAGAGGGGCAGCAGCAGCAGCGCCTCCACCAGTAACACAGCGCTGCTGCGGCTCCCTCCTACACCTCCCACCTCCTCCTTCTCTCCTGTCCGGGAATCGTGACCAGAAGCTGCACCGAGGAGCCTGAGCCAGCGGAGAGGGTAAGTATAATTCTTCTTTCTTTCTTTCTTTCTTTCTTTCTTTCTTTCTTTCTGTCTTTCTGTCTTTCTGTCTTTCTTTCTGTCTTTCTTTCTTTCTGTCTTTCTTGGGACTGTCTGCCGTAATGTGTAAAAATGGGGAATCTGCCTGCCGCAATTTGCAAAAAGGGGGAATCTGCTTGCCGCAATGTGTAAAAATGGGGAATCTGCTTGCCGCAATGTGTAAAAAGGGGGAATCTGCTTGCCGCAATGTGTAAAAAGGGGGAATCTGCCTGACGTGATGTGTAAAAAGGGGGAATCTGCCTGCCGCAATGTGTAAAAAGGGGGACGCTGTCTGCCGTAATGTGTAACAAGGGCACGCTGTCTGCCGTAATGTGTAAAAAGGGGACGCTGTCTGCCGCTATGTTTAACAAGGGCACGCTGTCTGCCGTTATGTGTAAAAAGTGTACGCTGTCTGCCGCTATGTGTAACAAGGGCACGCTGTCTGCCGTTATGTGTAAAAAGGGAACGCTGTCTGCCGTTATGTGTAAAAAGGGGGGCGCTGTCTGCCGTTATGTGTAAAAAGGGGGACGCTGTCTGCCATAATGTGTAAAAAGGGGACGCTGTCTGCCGTAATGTGTAAAAAGAGGAATCTGTCCGCCGTAAGGTGTAAAAGGGTCTCTACCTGGTGTAGTGGTGCTACTGTGCGGCGTAATTTGAATAGTGGAGACTACTGTGCACCGTTTTATGAATTGGTATTATTTTGTGGCCACACCCCTTCCCCACGAAGCCATGCCCCTATGTATTTTTGCGCGCACTGCCCCTATTTTCCGATGCCGTTTCTTGCACACAGTGCTAAAATGTCTAGTTACGGCACTGCTGCTAGGTATCCATTTCTCTGGCCCTGAGCAGGTCCCCCTCACCAGATCCTCTCAAGGGGTGAGGGGGTGGACTTGGATGGGGTGGGGGGGCAAAGCATTTTGCCGCACCTGTGCCCACCGCTCGCTAGTTCCGTCACTGTACAGAGCATCTGATTGGTTGCCATGTTCAACTTCTCCAGTGGCTCTTATCACTGCTTAGTACATCTCCCCTTAGGGTGTGCTTTTACCCTATCTGTATTTATCAAGAAATGTTCTTGGAGCATGCAACTTGTCCTCGGTCAGTACTTGCTTCCCGCATATGCCACCATCTTGGTCTGCAAATCCATATGCCTCTATACAAAATGTTGCTAAGTAGTCATGTATTCCACAAAAGAGTATTTATGTGGTTATTTTATACTATTGCAGCTTGTACATCACCCTTAGAGATCAGGCAGCTCGACAGGCAATGCTGATAGATGTGTATGGGCACCTACAGTACACACAATGGATGCAGCATTCTATGCACTGTAAAACCATTCATTGACAGCACACCAAGAATACTAGAAGACCCTTGCAGTAGCAGGAGGGTGATTTCAAGGGAAGAATCATACATCATGGCTGATACCTGTCATTGTTTTACAACAATTACCCAAAACACTATAACAATTTAAACTCAGGATTTAAAGGAAATGATTTGTCAGATGATCTTACACCATTTATATATCATACATCACATTATAACCTAGAAGAGCTTAATACAATATACAAGATGAGTCATTGCTTGGAGAGTGATAAAATAGACAGAGAAAAAGCACCAGCCAATCAGCTCCTAACTGCCATGTCACAGGCCCTGTTTGAAAAAAATGACAGCATCTGGTTGGCTGGTAGTTTATCACTTTCCATTTTATCACTCTCCAAGCGATAATGCATCTAGCCCAAAAGGTTCATCTAAAGGTGCTGATACATTAGCCAATTTGTGCATCAGGGTTCACATAAAAGCAAAAAAATCTAAGATTTTAATATGATTTGAAAAACACTAACATATATATATATATATATATATATATATATATATCTCTATCAAACAGGCTCCGGTTGCAGGAGGAGGGCGGGGGGTTATGCTGCAGGAAGGGAGGGTTAGGGAATTAGGGGGGGGGATTAGTTAGCATAGTTTACCGGGATTCTAACAATTGGGATGCCGCACTTGCTGTTTTATTATTATTATTTGACTGCCAGCAACCCAACCGCCGGCGTGTCAGTCCTAACCCCATCAGACATCTATGTATAATGTAACGGAAAATTAAACATTATATTAACAATACAACACATCAGACGTTTACTAAGTTATACATTGTAGGTGAATTATGAAGCACATTTTAAAAATATTTACAGAAAAGCAAGAAGAGTGTGTCAAAAAGGACATTTCCCTTAGTCCGATTTCCCTGAGCTTATGTGATGCTCGCTGTGTTTTTTTAGATCATTCTTTAAATTATGATCAGTGATGACTGATGATGGAGTGTCACAGAGAAAAGGACCGAAGACACTGCTGCTTTGTGTGCTGCCCTCTTACAGAGCGCAAGTGTGCACAATGGGAACAGGAATGGACACAGGAGACGATTACACACCAAGAGAAATGTATGCGGCATAGTTTTATACAGATAACGAGTTAGCACTTTCAAATGGAAGTGAGAAAAAGTAACCTAAAAGGAAGAATACGAAAACAGCCGTATGCATTTATAATAAGGCTTGACATAACCAGTGTAACAGTGCTCCATGTACTGTATGTGAAATGTATGAGACATGTTCCATTTGCACATGTATAAAAATTACCATCCCGCATAAATATAACAGCTTTTCCTAATGCTACCCATAGAGGTAAGTCCAGGCTCTGGTGCATATGGCAACTCAAGGGTATTTTTAGAGGAGATATGTTGCTAATGGTTTAATAACTTGGAAGCTTTTGGGGCATTGAATGCCTCCAAAGTTGGAATGAATACGTGTGTGTGTGTGTGTGTGTGTGTGTGTGTGTGTGTGTGTGTGTGTGTGTGTGTGTGTGTGTGTGTGTGTGTGTGTGTGTGTGTGTCCCACCACTTCAGAGTGGTGCAATACATTTCTCCCAGTCATTTTATGTACTGTTAACAAGCAAATATATTTTTCTAGAAGATTGCAGCATTTTGCAATTTTGTTTTATGTACAGTATATATACTGTAACTGTGTGTGTGTATATATATATATATATAAATATATATATATACACACACACACACACACACACACAACCAACAACATAATTCATTCCACCAAGTACAGAATGCATCCAAATACCAGACTTTCCTCTGATTGGTCAGTGCTTTGGATGTACTAAGCCGTGGTGAGTGATAAATTGGAGAGAGATAAAATACAAACCAATCAGCTTCTGTCACATGACAGATAGGAGCTGATAGGCTGGAACTTATTTCTCTTCACTTAATCTCTCGACAAGGCTTAGTACATCATCCTCATACCTCTCCCTTTTACCTCTCTCCATGCTTTAATAAATCCCTCCTCCCATATTAATGAATTCTGCACAGCTAACTACAGTAGGATGGTAAGTGGAATGCTTGGGAGCAGAGCAAGTGAGATGGGTCAGTTGGCCATTGTCTTGAATTAGTTCAGTAATGATTGAATGGTAACCAGAGCAGTAAATTTGGGGAAAGTTGATTTACTATATGTTTATATTAGACTTTGATAAGGTTACACTTTTACACAGAGTGGCTTTGGAGAGTTCTACGCCTCTTTGCATGTTGCTCCCAGGAGTAGAGAGAGGGTGAACATGCACTTTTATGCGCGCTGATCGGAAACCAAAAAGTGTTGCTGTGCCCATTCAGTGTGCTTCATAAATGATCAAGAGAACTGTAACTAATACCCTTTTTATACCCTTTTTATACTAAAATGCCGGGTCGCACCCGGGATTTTGTATACGGGTCCAACCTGGGTGCGACCCGGCTGAGACCCCTTTCACAGTGGCGGCTAGATGGTTAGTGACGCCACTGGACACGTGAGCAGCCCCAGTGCTTGGACATCTTCTAACACCAGCTCTCCCTATGCTGTAAGTGAGTGACGAGTTGCATCGACCTGGCTTACCAATTTACACTGCACTGTGGCCCAGGTCCAACCTTGCAAGCTAGCCAGGTTGCAGTCCTGGGTCTTTGGACCCAGGTTAACCCTTTTCCACTGAGCCATTCCTGGGTTATCACGGCAATAACCTGAGTTTTTGCCGCAGTGGAAAAGGGGTATAAATCCCATCACATTATATGTGTTATAGGTGCAGCAGGAAAGTTGCTTCTCTTGTTTCAGCTGTTTCCTCTTCCCATTAGATTGTAAGCTCTCTCATGAGCAGGACCCTCCCTACCCTTGTTTCCATGTCTGCTTCTAGTTTGTCTACCTTGCACATCTGTGTTCTATGCATGTTCTGTTTGCCTCTCTGTCTGGAGCTATGGGGGGGTCATTCCGAGTTGATCACTAGTTGCCGTTGTTCGCAGCGCAGTGATCAGGCTAAAAATCTGCATTTTTGCGCATGCGTATGGGCCGCAGTGCGCACGCGCGACGTACTTTCACAAAAAACGATGCAGTTTCACACAAGGCCGAGCGACTCTTTTCAGTCTCTCTGCTGATCGGTGAGTGATTGACAGGAATGGGGCGTTTCTGGGAGGTAACTGACCGTTTTCCGGGAGTGTGCTAAAAAACGCAGGCGTGCCAGATAAAAACGCAGGCGTGCCTGGGGAAACGGGGGAGTGGCTGGCTGGACGCAGGGCTTATTTGTGACGTCAAAACAGGAACTAAACAGACTGAGGTGATCGCAAGGAAGGAGTAGGTCTGCAGCCACTCTGAAACTGCTTGAAAAAATGTCAGCACTGTTCTGCTAACCTTTCGTTCGCACTTCTGCTAAGCTAAGATACACTCCCCAGAGGGCGGCGGCTTAGCGTTTGCACTGCTGCTAAAAGCAGCTAGCGAGCGATCAACTCGGAATGACCCCCATAGTGCACTAGTTATAATAATGCTAAATTCTCTTACTGTCTTTTCAGTGAAGAGGATGTACAATGTCAGACACGAGAATATCATGGGTAGCAACATATATAATGTTATATTTTATCCCATTTAATGTGAAAGTAAATATGCATCTAAATTCTCACATGATAAACTTTGTACTTCCATTGATAATCCATGTGCTTGTATGTATAAGGTATACAGACACCCCGCTAGCCTTTCTCCTTATTAGGACACACACAACCCAGAAGTTACATCATGATAAATACTCTCCGGGGACTGGGAAAAACGTGAAGGAGTGAGGTTTATCTGAGATCACTAGGAATGATACCCGCAGGAATTAAACCTACACATCTGAGTAATAAACATTAACACCTTAACCACTACACTGCAACACCTCCGCTCACATCCACTCAGGAGAATCTTTTCCTGTTAAATGTTTCTTTTGCTTTGAGCTTTTTCTCCCCTGATCACACCTTCCCTGTAACAATGCTAGAGACGTGATGTCAGCTCATGGATTCCTGTCTGTGTCTTGCCAGCTGTGTATGGGTAACTGAAAAAACTCACATACCACCAGCCTGTAGTAGGCTGTTAATTGGACGATTTTTAGAGTGGTCTCTAGAGATACGTCATTCCCATGAGTGTACCTAGTCATTCTGGTCTCTTACAGCAGGTATCTTGCAGCAGTTAGGGGTATATTTACTAAAGGTTGATTTTGTTTGTTTTTGTTCACCGTTAGATCGATGTTAAATCAATTTTAATCGATGTTGGGCTTCCAGGGATAAAATACACATTTACTAACATTTAAAAATTAATTTTAAAAAATCATCTGGAAGCCCAACATTAATTAAAATCGATTTAAAATCAATCTAACATCGAACAAAAACAAACAAAATCAACCTTTAGTAAATATACCCCCTAGTAGATACCATAGACATTTGGTAACTCCTAGTGTTAGGCTATAAAAATTAGAGATGAGCGGGTTCGGTTTCTTTGAATCCGAACCCGCACGAACTTCACTTTTTTTTTCACGGGTCCGAGCGACTCGGATCTTCCCGCCTTGCTCGGTTAACCCGAGCGCGCCCGAACGTCATCATGACGCTGTCGGATTCTCGCGAGACTCGGATTCTATATAAGGAGCCGCGCGTCGCCGCCATTTTCACACGTGCATTGAGATTGATAGGGAGAGGACGTGGCTGGCGTCCTCTCCATTAGAATAGATTAGAAGAGAGAGAGAGAGAGAGATTGTGCAGACAGAGTTTACCACAGTGACCAGTGCAGTTGTTGTTAAGTTAACTTTTATTTAATATATCCGTTCTCTGCTATATCCGTTCTCTGCCTGAAAAAAACGATACACAGCAGTCACACAGTGTGACTCAGTCTGTGTGCACTCAGCTCAGCCCAGTGTGCTGCACATCAATGTATAAAAGCTTATAATAATTGTGGGGGAGACTGGGGAGCACTGCAGGTTGTTATAGCAGGAGCCAGGAGTACATAATATTATATTAATTTAAAATTAAACAGTGCACACTTTTGCTGCAGGAGTGCCACTGCCAGTGTGACTAGTGGTGACCAGTGCCTGACCACCAGTATAGTAGTATATTGTTGTATACTATCTCTTTATCAACCAGTCTATATTAGCAGCAGACACAGTACAGTGCGGTAGTTCACGGCTGTGGCTACCTCTGTGTCGGCAGTCGGCACTCGGCAGGCAGTCCGTCCATCCATAATTGTATAATTATATACCACCTAACCGTGGTATTTTTTTTTCTTTCTTTATACCGTCGTCATAGTCATACTAGTTGTTACGAGTATACTACTATCTCTTTATCAACCAGTGTACAGTGCGGTAGTTCACGGCTGTGGCTACCTCTGTGTCGGCAGTCGGCAGGCAGTCCGTCCATCCATAATTGTATTATTATAATATATACCACCTAACCATGGTTTTTTTTTCATTCTTTATACCGTCATAGTGTCATACTAGTTGTTACGAGTATACTACTATCTCTTTATCAACCAGTGTACAGTGCGGTAGTTCACGGCTGTGGCTACCTCTGTGTCGGCAGTCGGCAGGCAGTCCGTCCATCCATAATTGTATTATAATATATACCACCTAACCGTGGTTTTTTTTTCATTCTTTATACCGTCATAGTGTCATACTAGTTGTTACGAGTATACTACTATCTCTTTATCAACCAGTGTACAGTGCGGTAGTTCACGGCTGTGGCTACCTCTGTGTCGGCAGTCGGCAGGCAGTCCGTCCATCCATAATTGTATTATAATATATACCACCTAACCGTGGTTTTTTTTTCATTCTTTATACCGTCATAGTCAGTCATACTAGTTGTTACGAGTATACTACTATCTCTTTATCAACCAGTGTACAGTGCGGTAGTTCACGGCTGTGGCTACCTCTGTGTCGGCACTCGGCAGGCAGTCCGTCCATCCATAATTGTATTATAATATATACCACCTAACCGTGGTTTTTTTTTCATTCTTTATACCGTCATAGTGTCATACTAGTTGTTACGAGTATACTACTATCTCTTTATCAACCAGTGTACAGTGCGGTAGTTCACGGCTGTGGCTACCTCTGTGTCGGCAGTCGGCAGGCAGTCCGTCCATCCATAATTGTATTATAATATATACCACCTAACCGTGGTTTTTTTTTCATTCTTTATACCGTCATAGTGTCATACTAGTTGTTACGAGTATACTACTATCTCTTTATCAACCAGTGTACAGTGCGGTAGTTCACGGCTGTGGCTACCTCTGTGTCGGCAGTCGGCAGGCAGTCCGTCCATCCATAATTGTATTATAATATATACCACCTAACCGTGGTTTTTTTTTCATTCTTTATACCGTCATAGTCAGTCATACTAGTTGTTACGAGTATACTACTATCTCTTTATCAACCAGTGTACAGTGCGGTAGTTCACGGCTGTGGCTACCTCTGTGTCGGAACTCGGCAGGCAGTCCGTCCATCCATAATTGTATTACAATATATACCACCTAACCGTGGTTTTTTTTTCATTCTTTATACCGTCATAGTCAGTCATACTAGTTGTTACGAGTATACTACTATCTCTTTATCAACCAGTGTACAGTGCGGTAGTTCACGGCTGTGGCTACCTCTGTGTCGGAACTCGGCAGGCAGTCCGTCCATCCATAATTGTATTACAATATATACCACCTAACCGTGGTTTTTTTTTCATTCTTTATACCGTCATAGTCAGTCATACTAGTTGTTACGAGTATACTACTATCTCTTTATCAACCAGTGTACAGTGCGGTAGTTCACGGCTGTGGCTACCTCTGTGTCGGAACTCGGCAGGCAGTCCGTCCATCCATAATTGTATTATTATAATATATACCACCTAACCGTGGTTTTTTTTTCATTCTTTATACCGTCATAGTGTCATACTAGTTGTTACGAGTATACTACTATCTCTTTATCAACCAGTGTACAGTGCGGTAGTTCACGGCTGTGGCTACCTCTGTGTCGGCAGTCGGCAGGCAGTCCGTCCATCCATAATTGTATTATAATATATACCACCTAACCGTGGTTTTTTTTTCATTCTTTATACCGTCATAGTCAGTCATACTAGTTGTTACGAGTATACTACTATCTCTTTATCAACCAGTGTACAGTGCGGTAGTTCACGGCTGTGGCTACCTCTGTGTCGGCACTCGGCAGGCAGTCCGTCCATCCATAATTGTATTACAATATATACCACCTAACCGTGGTTTTTTTATACCACCTAACCGTGGCAGTCCGTCCATAATTGTATACTAGTATCCAATCCATCCATCTCCATTGTTTACCTGAGGTGCCTTTTAGTTCTGCCTATAAAATATGGAGAACAAAAAAGTTGAGGTTCCAAAATTAGGGAAAGATCAAGATCCACTTCCACCTCGTGCTGAAGCTGCTGCCACTAGTCATGGCCGAGACGATGAAATGCCAGCAACGTCGTCTGCCAAGGCCGATGCCCAATGTCATAGTACAGAGCATGTCAAATCGAAAACACCAAATATCAGAAAAAAAAGGACTCCAAAACCTAAAATAAAATTGTCGGAGGAGAAGCGTAAACTTGCCAATATGCCATTTACCACACGGAGTGGCAAGGAACGGCTGAGGCCCTGGCCTATGTTCATGGCTAGTGGTTCAGCTTCACATGAGGATGGAAGCACTCAGCCTCTCGCTAGAAAACTGAAAAGACTCAAGCTGGCAAAAGCACCGCAAAGAACTGTGCGTTCTTTGAAATCCCAAATCCACAAGGAGAGTCCAATTGTGTCGTTTGCGATGCCTGACCTTCCCAACACTGGACGTGAAGAGCATGCGCCTTCCACTATTTGCATGCCCCCTGCAAGTGCTGGAAGGAGCACCCGCAGTCCAGTTCCTGATAGTCAGATTGAAGATGTCAGTGTTGAAGTACACCAGGATGAGGAGGATATGGGTGTTGCTGGCGCTGGGGAGGAAATTGACCAGAAGGATTCTGATGGTGAGGTGGTTTGTTTAAGTCAGGCACCCGGGGAGACACCTGTTGTCCGTGGGAGGAATATGGCCGTTGACATGCCAGGTGAAAATACCAAAAAAATCAGCTCTTCGGTGTGGAGGTATTTCACCAGAAATGCGGACAACAGGTGTCAAGCCGTGTGTTCCCTTTGTCAAGCTGTAATAAGTAGGGGTAAGGACGTTAACCACCTCGGAACATCCTCCCTTATACGTCACCTGCAGCGCATTCATAATAAGTCAGTGACAAGTTCAAAAACTTTGGGTGACAGCGGAAGCAGTCCACTGACCAGTAAATCCCTTCCTCTTGTAACCAAGCTCACGCAAACCACCCCACCAACTCCCTCAGTGTCAATTTCCTCCTTCCCCAGGAATGCCAATAGTCCTGCAGGCCATGTCACTGGCAAGTCTGACGAGTCCTCTCCTGCCTGGGATTCCTCCGATGCATCCTTGCGTGTAACGCCTACTGCTGCTGGCGCTGCTGTTTTTGCCGCTGGGAGTCGATGGTCATCCCAGAGGGGAAGTCGTAAGCCCACTTGTACTACTTCCAGTAAGCAATTGACTGTTCAACAGTCCTTTGCGAGGAAGATGAAATATCACAGCAGTCATCCTACTGCAAAGCGGATAACTGAGGCCTTGGCATCCTGGGTGGTGAGAAACGTGGTTCCGGTATCCATCATTACTGCAGAGCCAACTAGAGACTTGTTGGAGGTACTGTGTCCCCGGTACCAAATACCATCTAGGTTCCATTTCTCTAGGCAGGCGATACCGAAAATGTACACAGACCTCAGAAAAAGAGTCACCAGTGTCCTAAAAAATGCAGCTGTACCCAATGTCCACTTAACCACGGACATGTGGACAAGTGGAGCAGGGCAGGGTCAGGACTATATGACTGTGACAGCCCACTGGGTAGATGTATGGACTCCCGCCGCAAGAACAGCAGCGGCGGCACCAGTAGCAGCATCTCGCAAACGCCAACTCTTTCCTAGGCAGGCTACGCTTTGTATCACCGCTTTCCAGAATACGCACACAGCTGAAAACCTCTTACGGCAACTGAGGAAGATCATCGCGGAATGGCTTACCCCAATTGGACTCTCCTGTGGATTTGTGGCATCGGACAACGCCAGCAATATTGTGTGTGCATTAAATCTGGGCCAATTCCAGCACGTCCCATGTTTTGCACATACCTTGAATTTGGTGGTGCAGAATTTTTTAAAAAACGACAGGGGCGTGCAAGAGATGCTGTCGGTGGCCAGAAGAATTGCGGGACACTTTCGGCGTACAGGCACCACGTACAGAAAACTGGAGCACCACCAAAAACTACTGAACCTGCCCTGCCATCATCTGAAGCAAGAAGTGGTAACGAGGTGGAATTCAACCCTCTATATGCTTCAGAGGTTGGAGGAGCAGCAAAAGGCCATTCAAGCCTATACAATTGAGCACGATATAGCAGGTGGAATGCACCTGTCTCAAGTGCAGTGGAGAATGATTTCAACGTTGTGCAAGGTTCTGATGCCCTTTGAACTTGCCACACGTGAAGTCAGTTCAGACACTGCCAGCCTGAGTCAGGTCATTCCCCTCATCAGGCTTTTGCAGAAGAAGCTGGAGGCATTGAAGGAGGAGCTAACACGGAGCGATTCCGCTAGGCATGTGGGACTTGTGGATGCAGCCCTTAATTCGCTTAACAAGGATTCACGGGTGGTCAATCTGTTGAAATCAGAGCACTACATTTTGGCCACCGTGCTCGATCCTAGATTTAAAGCCTACCTTGGATCTCTCTTTCCGGCAGACACAGGTCTGCTGGGGTTGAAAGACCTGCTGGTGACAAAATTGTCAAGTCAAGCGGAACGCGACCTGTCAACATCTCCTCCTTCACATTCTCCCGCAACTGGGGGTGCGAGGAAAAGGCTCAGAATTCCGAGCCCACCCGCTGGCGGTGATGCAGGGCAGTCTGGAGCGACTGCTGATGCTGACATCTGGTCCGGACTGAAGGACCTGACAACGATTACGGACATGTCGTCTACTGTCACTGCATATGATTCTCTCAACATTGATAGAATGGTGGAGGATTATATGAGTGACCGCATCCAAGTAGGCACGTCACACAGTCCGTACTTATACTGGCAGGAAAAAGAGGCAATTTGGAGGCCCTTGCACAAACTGGCTTTATTCTACCTAAGTTGCCCTCCCACAAGTGTGTACTCCGAAAGAGTGTTTAGTGCCGCCGCTCACCTTGTCAGCAATCGGCGTACGAGGTTACATCCAGAAAATGTGGAGAAGATGATGTTCATTAAAATGAATTATAATCAATTCCTCCGCGGAGACATTGACCAGCAGCAATTGCCTCCACAAAGTACACAGGGAGCTGAGATGGTGGATTCCAGTGGGGACGAATTGATAATCTGTGAGGAGGGGGATGTACACGGTGATATATCGGAGGGTGAAGATGAGGTGGACATCTTGCCTCTGTAGAGCCAGTTTGTGCAAGGAGAGATTAATTGCTTCTTTTTTGGGGGGGGTCCAAACCAACCCGTCATATCAGTCACAGTCGTGTGGCAGACCCTGTCACTGAAATGATGGGTTGGTTAAAGTGTGCATGTCCTGTTTTGTTTATACAACATAAGGGTGGGTGGGAGGGCCCAAGGATAATTCCATCTTGCACCTCTTTTTTCTTTTCTTTTTCTTTGCATCATGTGCTGATTGGGGAGGGTTTTTTGGAAGGGACATCCTGCGTGACACTGCAGTGCCACTCCTAGATGGGCCCGGTGTTTGTGTCGGCCACTAGGGTCGCTAATCTTACTCACACAGCTACCTCATTGCGCCTCTTTTTTTCTTTGCGTCATGTGCTGTTTGGGGAGGGTTTTTTGGAAGGGACATCCTGCGTGACACTGCAGTGCCACTCCTAGATGTGCCCGGTGTTTGTGTCGGCCACTAGGGTCGCTAATCTTACTCACACAGTCAGCTACCTCATTGCGCCTCTTTTTTTCTTTGCGTCATGTGCTGTTTGGGGAGGGTTTTTTGGAAGGGCCATCCTGCGTGACACTGCAGTGCCACTCCTAGATGGGCCCGGTGTTTGTGTCGGCCACTAGGGTCGCTAATCTTACTCACACAGCTACCTCATTGCGCCTCTTTTTTTCTTTGCGTCATGTGCTGTTTGGGGAGGGTTTTTTGGAAGGGACATCCTGCGTGACACTGCAGTGCCACTCCTAGATGGGCCCGGTGTTTGTGTCGGCCACTAGGGTCGCTTATCTTACTCACACAGCGACCTCGGTGCAAATTTTAGGACTAAAAATAATATTGTGAGGTGTGAGGTATTCAGAATAGACTGAAAATGAGTGTAAATTATGGTTTTTGAGGTTAATAATACTTTGGGATCAAAATGACCCCCAAATTCTATGATTTAAGCTGTTTTTTAGTGTTTTTGGAAAAAAACACCCGAATCCAAAACACACCCGAATCCGACAAAAATAATTCGGTGAGGTTTTGCCAAAACGCGTTCGAACCCAAAACACGGCCGCGGAACCGAACCCAAAACCAAAACACAAAACCCGAAAAATTTCAGGCGCTCATCTCTAATAAAAATCCAACATTAGGGGCCATTTACACTGGCTCTATGTAAAATCTATTTATAGCCTATTTCTATTCTATAATGAGCCTAGTTTTCCACGGTTGTGATGATTAAAAACTGCATGAGAACGTAAGGCCTGGCCACCTATTTCTATTCAGTCTCTATCACCTGCTCATCTATTTGTACCCTGTTTAGATCATCAAAAAGTTCACAGCATCAATAGCTGAGTGTGCTGATTATGTCTGAGGCAGTGGCCTGTCTACTTGTATGATTATACTAGGGGGTATATATAGGGCTGTGTGTAACAAGGGGGTGTCATGATGTGAGATGGTGAATGGTAGCAAGCAAGGAACCACTGACGGAGAATGGAATAGTGGAAGGAGCAGGGCCTCCAACAGTACAGTGTCAGGGTGTGAAGCTCCAGGGAGACTGGGGTGTCAAACACATTTCTGTGTGCAATGAAGTTGGACATGTAGCTCTGCAGTGACGAAGAATGGAACGGTGGGGTCAGCACAAGAAAAGTGGTTAAGAGAAGTGAAATGTTTAAATTTGAACATGACCCCGGGAGTTATTCCCACACAGAGGCTACCCACATGCTCTACTAATCAGGCTCTAGTGCAGGCAGGACAAACGCATTTTTTTGTGGCACCGCAATACCATGTGAAAACAAGTGGAATGCGGCCCAGTCTCTGTCTCTACTCCCACCTCCTACATGTGCCCGCCCAGGCTCCTCCTCCATCCTATGTGCCCCCGTCCTGTCTCTTCTCCCATTCTCCCAGGTGCTTCTCCTCACTGACCCAGTGAACGCTGGAACACAGAACAGAAGTGGCAGCAATACGTGAACACGGCGGTGAGTAAGAGTTCGGCATGGCAGGAAGTGAGGTGAGTGATGTGTGCGGGCACCCCTGGTGCTGAGCAGAGCACTATATAGTGTGTACGGAAGGGGGAGAAAGGGTAATGGGGGGATAATAGTGTATAATAGCCCACTCTCTGCCCCAGCACGGTCTCTGTACTGTGATATGGAATGACACATAGGAGGTTTCTTGGTATCAGCGATCGCCACCCAGTAACATACAGACACAGCCAACACTGTTTTGAATCCAAGAAGATGCACAGTATAAGCAGCACTCCTCTTGGAATCAGTATGGATGAATGGCTGCAGAGATCCTGGCGTTCATAATACCGACACTGGATCCCGATATTCAAAATCCCAACAAAGGTGAGTAGAGGGTGATTCCCCTTCTCCCCTACACCGTAACCCTAACCCTCTTGTGCCGTAGCCTAAACCTAACCTTCCCCTTTAGTGCCTGAACCTAACCACTCCCCAGAGGTACCTAAACCTAACCTCCCTTCCCCACTGCCTAAACCTAACCCTCCCTTCCTTACAGCCTGACCATAACCTCCCAAGGTGGGTGCCTAACCCTACCCCTTCCTCCCTGCAGCCTAACTCTAACTTTCCCCTCCCCCTGCTGCCTAACCCTAATCCCCCGGCAGCACTCTCTCTCTCCCATATGGCTACATGTAATTCCTGGGTATATCCCACTGAGCACGGTGTGGAGGTTACTGATGCTGGAGGTATAAGGAGAGGCACAGTAATAGCAGCACTCCTCTTATTGCCGCAGCGCTCTCTCTCCCATTGGGCTACATGCAATTCCTGAGTATAACCCACTGAGCACAGTATGGGGTCACTGATGCTGGAGGTATAAGGAGAGGCACAGTATTAGCAGCACTCCTCTTATTCCCGCAGCACTCTCTCCCACAGGGCTGCATGTAATTCCTGAGTATAACCTACTGAGCACGGTGTGGGGGTCACTGATGCTAGAGGTATAAGGAGATCCACAGTATTAGCAGCACTCCTCTTATTCCCCCAGCACTCTCTCTCCCATAGGGCTACATGTAATTCCTGAGTATATCCCACTGAGCACAGTATGGGGGTCACTGATGCTGGAGGTATAAGGAGATACACAGTATTAGCAGCACTCCTCTTATTCCCGCAGCGCTCTCTCTCCCATAGGGCTACATGAAATTCCTGAGTATAACCCACTGAGCACAGTATGGGGTCACTGATGCTGGAGGTATAAGGAGATGCACAGTATTAGCAGCACTCCTCTTATTCCCCCAGCACTCTCTCTCCCATAGGGCTACATGTAATTCCTGAGTATATCCCACTGAGCACAGTATGGGGGTCACTGATGCTGGAGGTATAAGGAGATACACAGTATTAGCAGCACTCCTCTTATTCCCGCAGCGCTCTCTCTCCCATAGGGCTACATGAAATTCCTGAGTATAACCCACTGAGCACAGTATGGGGTCACTGATGCTGGAGGTATAAGGAGATGCACAGTATTAGCAGCACTCCTCTTATTCCCCCAGCACTCTCTCTCCCACAGGGCTACATGTAATTCCTGGGTATAAACCACTGAGCACGGTGTTGGGGTCACTGATGCTGGAGATATAGGGAGATGCACAGTATTAGCAGCACTCCTCTTATTGCCGCAGCGCTCTTTCTCCCATAGGGCTACATGTAATTCCTGGGTATATCCCACATAGCACAGTGTGGGGGTCACTGATGCTGGAGGTATAAGGAGGTGCACAGTATTAGCAGCACTCCTCTTATTGCCGCAGTGCTCTCTCTCCCATAGGACTACATGTACTTCCTGGGTATAAACCACTGAGCACAGTATGGGGTCACTGATGCTGGAGGTATAAGGAGATCCACAGTATTAGCAGCACTCCTCTTATTCCCGCAGCACTCTCTCTCCCATAGGACTACATGTAATTCCTGGGTATAAACCACTGAGCACGGTGTGGGGGTCACTGATGCTAGAGGTATAAGGAGATACACAGTATTAGCAGCACTTCTCTTATTGGCGCAGTGCTCTCTCTCCCATAGGGCTACATGTAATTCCTGGGTATATCCCACATAGCACAGTGTGGGGGTCACTGATGCTGGAGGTATAAGGAGATACACAGTATTAGCAGCACTTCTCTTATTGGCGCAGTGCTCTCTCTCCCATAGGGCTACATGTAATTCCTGGGTATATCCCACATAGCACAGTGTGGGGGTCACTGATGCTGGAGGTATAAGGAGATACACAGTATTAGCAGCACTTCTCTTATTGGCGCAGTGCTCTCTCTCCCATAGGGCTACATGTAATTCCTGGGTATATCCCACTGAGCACGGTGTGGGGGTCACTGATGCTGGAGGTATAAGGAGATGCACAGTATTAGCAGCACTCCTCTTATTGGCGCAGTGCTCTCTCTCCCATAGGGCTACATGTAATTCCTGAGTATATCCCACATAGCACAGTGTGGGGGTCATTGATGCTGGAGGTATAAGGAGATACACAGTATTAGCAGCACTTCTCTTATTGGCGCAGTGCTCTCTCTCCCATAGGGCTACATGTAATTCCTGGGTATATCCACTTAGCACAGTGTGGGGGTCACTGATGCTGGAGATATAGGGAGATGCACAGTATTAGCAGCACTCCTCTTATTGCCGTACAAAATTGCATATAAGACTTTTTATTTTTCTTGCAGCCTACACAATCTTAGACTTTGATTATTTGGCCCAACTGGGGTTTTGAGCTTGACATGCCTGCTTTAGTGCCTGGAACACTGATTGTGCCTGGTGTTTTGCACAGTTTGTCCAGTAAGCTTTCAAATCACATTACAGATGTGCTCTAAATAATACATTTTAATGAGCTGCCTAAAGAGCAGAACACATGGGGTGGTGCCATGAGAGAACAGCACACACAGAGAACAGTGCTGGGCTGCCTGTATTGCCATTTTTACATGGATATGGGTTATTTTAAACTTGTATATTTAACTTGTATTTCCTGCTGTAATTTAAAAATTGTAAGCTTTAGGGTTTGTATGTCGTTAATGGTAGTTGACCTCTACTGCGTTGTGGTTTCCTGGCCTTGGATCTCTCAAACGGTATGTATTAAATATTTGTTTTGAGAGATGATTGGTGGTGTCCTGATAGTGGGACATCTGAGATTATATATTTACCAGAGCTTCAGATTAAAAACCTAATAACCTAATAAAATCTATTCACATGATAATGTTTTCCCAACTAGATATACAGTGCATCCGGAAAGTATTCACAGCGCTTCACTTTTTCCACATTTTGTTATGTTACAGCCTTATTCCAAACTGGAATACATTTATTTTTCCCCTCAAAATTCTACACACAATACCCCATAATGACAACATGAAAAAAGTGTTTTTGAGATTTTTGCAAATTTATTAAAAATAAAAAACTAAGAAATCACATGTACATAACTATTCACAGCCTTTGCTCAATACTATGTTGATGCACCTTTGGCAGCAATTACAGCCTCAAGTCTTTTTTAATATGATGCCACAAGCTTGGCACACCTATCTTTGGGCAGTTTCGCCCATTCCTCTTTGCAGCACCTCTCCAGCTCCATCAGGTTGGACGGGAAGCGTCGGTGCACAGCCATTTTCAGATCTCTCCAGAGATGTTCAATCGGATTCAAGTCTAGGCTCTGGCTGGGCCACTCAAGGACATTCACAGAGTTGTCTTGAAGCCACTCCTTTGATATCTTGGCTGTGTACTTAGGGTCGTTGTCCTTCTAAAAGATGAACCGTCACCACAGTCTGAGGTCAAGAGCGCTCTGGAGCAGGTTTTCATCCAGGATGTCTATGTACATTGCTGCATTCATGTTTCCCTCTATCCTGACTAGTCTCCCAGTTCCTGCCGCTGAAAAACATCCCCACAGCATGATGCTGCCTCCACCATGCTTCACTGTAGGGATGGTATTGGCCTGGTGATGAGCAGTGTCTGGTTTCCTCCAAACATGATGCCTTGCATTCACGCCAAAAGAGTTTAATCTTTGTCTCATCAGACCAGAGAATTTTGTTTCTCATGGTCTGAGTCCTTCAGGTACATTTTGGCAAACTCCAGGCAAGCCGCCATGTGCTTTTTACTAAGGAGTGGCTTCCGTCTGGCCACTCTACCATACAGGCCTGATTGGTGGATTGCTGCAGAGATGGTTGTCCTTCTGGAATGTTCTCCCCTCTCCACAGAGGAATGCTGTAGCTCTGACAGAGTGACCATCGGGTTCTTGGTCACCTCCCTGACTATGGCCCTTCTCCCCCGATCGCTCAGTTTAGACGGCCGACCAGCTCTAGGAAGAGTCCTGGTGGTTCTGAACTTCTTCCATTTACGGATGATGGAGGCCACTGTGCTCATTGGGACCTTCAAAGCAGCAGTTATTTTTCTGAACCCTTCCCCAGATTTGTACCTCAACACAATCCTGTCTCGGAGGTCTACAGACAATTCCTTTGACTTCATGCCTGGTTTGTGCTCAGACATGCACTGTCAAGTGTGGGACCTTATATAGGCAGGTGTGTGTCTTTCCAAATCATCCCCAATCAACTGAATTTACCACAGGTGGACTCCAATTAATCTGTAGGAACATCTCAAGGATGATCAGTGGAAACAGGATGTACCTGAGCTCAATTTTGAGCTTCATGGGAAAAGCTGTGAATAATTTTGTATATGTGATTTCTTAGTTTTTTATTTTTAATAAATTAGCAAAAATTTAAAAAAAAACAAACGTTTTTTACGTTGTCATTACGGGGTATTGTGTGTACACTTTTGAGGGAAAAATTAATTTATTACATTTTGGAATAAGGCTGTAACATAACAAAATGTGGAAAAAGTGAAGCGCTGTGAATACTTTCTGGATGCACTGTAGCATTGAGCGCTTAAAAATAAGACTGCTCTCTCCCTCCAGATCTCTCTGCTGCTCATGTGTCATGTCCAATATGGATGGGACTCCCAAATGATTCTCCACTTAGGACTCCTGTAAGAGGTATAGGTTAGTTTAATACTTTGGGTAACGTGCTACTTACTGGATTGTATTTATTGCGGGTAAATTAGAACACCTCTTTGGGAATTGTCTGGCATATTTCAAGTATTTTCCACTTTTTATTACTAGTATTAGTTAGAATTATTTTTATTTATTTATTTTTGCATATATCTTGATTACATATTATATGTTCAATGATTTTTATTATACTCCTCTTTTGCACTATAGGGTTAAGGGAGCAATGAAAGCTCTTCCTAATTCTTTCTTTATTCTGAGTACATTGCTTAAAGGTGATGGGATTGAGAGAGAACTTTGCTTGAAACACGTTACCACAGCAACAATAATGCACATGTTACACTGCAGCAGACACGTTGAGTAACTGATGGTGGAGGTACAGGATCAGGAGGAGAGCTGCCCCCATTTTACGTTTTCAATACCATATTATGGTCTACCTCAGTATTTTCCCCAGAAAATTTTACCAGCCGGGTGGCTTTAATAAGTAGACGTGATCTGGCCGGACACAGATATAATTTTCAATGGCTCTTGCAGATATTGCCCATTTGCTGGCTAGATACAGATATACAGTAATAGTGTCCAACAATGCAAGCCTGCACTTTCCAACTACCCTGCCTGCAATGTTCAAGCCTCCCAAACTGCCTCTTAAAAATGGGAGAGGGAACTCTGCTTGGGTTCAGTACGAAATCCCAACTGTTGGGATCCCGGCGGTCGTAATCCCGACGCCGAAATCCCGACAGTCAGAATCCCGACCCCAAGCGCAGCGTGTCCCCTTCAGGCCCAGTGGTGACCTAATCTATTCTCTCTCAGGTGGTGGCATGGACCACCACCCAAGTGGGGTTTCTGGTACGACCGCCGGCATTTCAATGGCTGTCGGAATTTTGGCACTGGTATTTCGACTGCCGGGATCCCGAATGTCAGGAATTTAACTGCATCGCCTCTGCTTCTGTACTTGTCACAGTAATGTAAAAGCAGGGCCACTCTGATTGTGGCTGGTAGCACCCTGGAGCAGGATAGTGGCGGGTAGCATGTAAAAACAAGCCAGATGGAGATCCTGGGGAGAACATTGAATGTGGATAGACATTATATCATGTGATTGCTTAGTAATACCAGATGCATGGTAGACTTCCCCATAGCTGAGTGTAGAGGATAAAAGTGCTATTTGATCACACACAAAACTGATGGCTATTATAATAAAATACTTAGTGGTCAAAATGTCACAGTGGCTTCGCTTGTCATGAAAGATACATTTTTGTCAAATCCATCAACCACTCATCAAAAACATATATCTGATTTAGAAGAAGCAGTTATACACAGCTTAGAATTGGGCACAGTCTTCCTATATGAGGTACTCTGACACCTCCCACTTAAAATTCAAAAGGTCAGGAGGATTGTGAGATCCTGATCTTACGGTCTGTATTTATACTGAAATATTTCTAGCGACCAAATTTAGGGAATTAAAAATGTTCTTTGCGCAAAAATCTAAATGAGGGTTTCTATTTTGTTGATGGACTGAAAATGATTACAAGCTTTATGCTAATTTTTGTACATTGTGCAAAGGGGGCTATATATTTTACTATTTTATGGGCCTAATCATCATAATGAGCCCATTATGCTTGCGGAAACGCTAGATTCCGCATGTTTTATGTAACGGGCCCATTCATAATTAGGGGCCCAATAGGCTTGAATAGTATTCAGCAAGCTGACAGTTTTTGGTGTTTGCTGGCAACAATCAATGGCATCTTGCCCATCCTAGGGGAAGGAGGTCCAAGTGGATCCATCTGTACTGCGTGACCTTTGGCTGTGTGCATGCGTGACCTCAGGTCAGCCAGGCTGTCTCTGGCAAGTGTCACTTCTACTTCTGTAGCAGTGTTAGGGGTTGCGGGGAGAGCTGATTTTCACAGCTGTCCCTGCACCAGAGCAATACTGATTTGCTCTAGTAATTAAGTATTCACACTAGCAGTGAGTTTGGATATTTCATCATAAGGGTACAGATGGCCCCCTATGATAAATAAGCCCTTAGGATATAATAAGGTTAGACACGGCACTGGATTGAATATAATAATTTTATCATGGAGGATACAGGAAGACACATTAGTGAGGAGAGATCTACACACTGGGTACGTAAATGAAGGTATTGTAAAGAATCTGGCACATGATGATTTGGTGCACGAGTGGACATACTAGTATCCTGTCAGAGATACAGTAGGTCTGTGAATAAATAATGGGTATTCCTCAGCTCATTTATATTTATGCTTATGTTGGCATTAAGCAGCATAATGCTGTAACCGTATAGGTACAAATAACCAGTAGTGTTTTTGCACATGAGTTGTTGCGCCATTGCTTTGAGTTCATGGCTACATGATTAGATAAAATGAGCTGAATATTGCAGGATTCAATATTTAGACCATTGGTTGGTGTAACTGGGGGTAACCCAAACCCCCAAGTGCCCGTCTTCATTATATCAGTGGGAGTGTGACAGGTGGTTTTGAAAAGTAAGACATCAAGAGCCTGCGAAGGACACAGGGGGTGAGTTTAGTAAAAGACTCTGTTAATATGTTACAGCAGGGAGTATTTGTTTTTTTTAATAAAGTATCCATCCCCTGGTCCCCAGCTCAATTCATCTCAGGTCTGAAACCAAGGGCAGGGAGAGGCGGGGATGCAGGAGGAGAATGAGAGAGCACTAAGCAGAGGGGGTGGTGTGGACAGGCAGAAGAAAAGAGCGAAAGAAAGAAAGAAAGAGAAGGTGAGCAAAAAGCATTGAAGAGAAGACATGTATTGTGAATATGCTAAGTTCTACATCAGCAGACAAGTAAGACAGGATAGCAAGCTAGCACAATAATAATAGCCCGATAGCTCGAACATTTGCTTCATATAACATCCCTATAATTCAGACAACTATAATTCCTGCCTGTCTTTACAGCCTTTACGTGTAGCTCCAGGTATGGGATCCAGTCATGTGACCGGCGCTCAGGAACCTGGCGGTCACCATCCCGAGCAATCAAAAGCCCTACAGTTGCATGCCGACTAACAGGGAGTATTCACACTCTGCTTTGACAGAGTGGGAATAGAACCTGTGGCAAACCTAGCGAGCCACCAAGCCTGCAAGGCTTTTTTGTGTTCCCCCTGCCGGCATTCTGCGGCCGGGATCTCAGGATCGGTATGCTGACCACCGGGATCCCCACTGCCGGCCAACCAGCTCCAACTCCCATGTATCATATAACTGTCATTTAAGTCATGTTTTGTCTTCTAATCACTTCCTGTAACTCCACATAACAATTGCTTATAAATTTAACTGCTGCTTCATAAAGATCATTCTATATAACATTTCCTATAAGTCAATAACTGTACTAGTGTCCCACGTCTTATAAATTCTCCCATTACAGAGCAGCCAGCTGTGTTCCTGGAACATGGTTTTGTATCAAATAATGGGCAACTGCACAGTACCACTACCTCGGTTCTGTAAATTGCACGCAGCTCATGAATTATTTCTTCCTTTTTTAAAGATATAAGTTATAGTAGGGTTTTTTGTATATTGGTTTATTACAATTAAGTGTTATGTTACTGTCCATTAGATGGTGGGAAGGAAGGCAGTTAATACACTAATGGACTAGTGTGCAATTCATATGTTGTCTACTAGATCAAATATGTAAATACGGACACATATGAATTACACACACTGAGGGCTACATGGAAAGAACTCCAGGACAGACTGTCCTCCTCCCAACTTTCTCACTATACAGTGCTTATGAAGCTACGGCAAACGCTTTCTCCTGCGTTTTTGATGCACACAATTTATCAAGCTGTAAATTTCGGAAAGATCAAAATATCTTTCCACCGCTTACAGCTGTGCAGCAACACCTCTATGGAGATTGTGGATTGAATCAAGTTAACAAATGAGAAAAGAATAGATTTGTGTCGTCGGCTAAGCTAACGCTATCCTGAAGTCTAAAGACGCAGCAACAGTCATCAGAATATCCCTTAGGTTACTTACAATAACCACCTCATCACCGTTGCCAAGGCCAGTAAATCTGCGTAATAAGTAATAGATAAATACCCCTTTTGATAAAAGGCTCTGTAATGGAGATTTTTACAATATAAGTCTTTTGTACAGATGTGTCATCCTCATACACCTTGACCCAATACGCCATATGGCGTGAGACACCCAGCGCGAGAGAACCGCACTGAGCAGTGCAGTGTAGCGACTTTTTTGTTACATTTTGCTTCTTATTCATATCGCAGATACACAATACTCCTCTCACCATCACTTCTCCAGGCTTAGTACATCTACCACAGTGTTCCATAGATGCTAGGCTGTGATTCTAATCACACAGGAATTAGTTTTAAACACGTACACAGTCGCAAATGAAGCACAACAGAAAAAGCTGCATCGTTGCACTTGGTATACAGAGTCAGACTCATTTGCACACAGTTGTACAAGTGTTGCACATCAAATTGATCAATGCAGTCTAGCTCAGTAGTTTTGCTGCTTTGATTTACTTTGTTAGCATGGACGTGCAGTCAGGGGAGGCAGTGCCTCCCCTGTCATTAATGATTAAAATAATACAAAGAAGATACATAAGACACATATTCTGTGTCATGTGTATCCTCTTTATATTATTATAATTATATTATCCCATGTAATAAGTTTGGGAGGCACTGATAGCTAGTGCCTCCCGTAGCCAGTGGGAACGGGACAAAGCAGGGGGCGAGGCCATGCCTGTCCCCCCCTCCCCCTACTAGCTAAAGTGTGTTCCATGTCCCCCCCTCCCCCTACTAGCTAAAGTGTGTGCCATGTACCCCCTCCCCCTACTAGCTAAAGTGTGTGCCATGTACCCCCTCCCCCTACTAGCTAAAGTGTGTTCCATGTCCCCCTGCTGGCCCAATCGCTGGCTAATGTGCACGGCGACAGCGGCGGGAAGCCACAGACCCAGCGTGAATTGAGCGGTGCCCGGTGCTCTCCTCCTCCGCCTTCTCTCAGACAGAAGCCTCTCTCTCCCTGCTGTCACCGTCGTCACTCTCCCTGCTGTCACTGTCGTCACTATCTCTCTTCCTGCTGTCACTCTCTCTCCCTGTCGTCACTCTCTCTCCCTGTCGTCACTCTCTCTCCCTGTCGTCACTCTCTCTCCCTGTCGTCACTCTCTCTCCCTGTCGTCACTCTCTCTCCCTGTCGTCACTCTGGCTGTCCCTACTATCACAATTTCAGTTCATTCAGTGTGCTACAATGTGAATTTCGGCTCATTCAGGGGGGATATTCAATTTGGCCCGAAGAGACATCAGGAGTAAAAACCCAGATGTTTCTTCGGGTGCAGCGGTCGGGCTATTAATTAGCTCGGCTGGTAAAACCTGCCTTTTCATCCATAAACACACAGTTTCAGTGAAACCTGTGTGTTTTCGGGTGAAATAGCCCCATTTTCGGATGAAAACGGGGCTGTTGTCGGGCATTTTGCTTCGCCTGCCGGAGGCAGGTGAAGCAAAACCCCAGATAAGCCGCGGCACGCGCCGGCTTATCGGGGCCAATTAAATAGCCCCCGGCGGCGATACTTATCACCCGCCAGCGACAGGACAAATTGAATATCCCCCTCAGTGTGCTACAATGTGAATTTCGGCTCATTCAGTGTGCTACAATGTGAATTTCGGCTCATTCAGTGTGCTACAATGTGAATGTCTGCTCATTCAGTGTGCTACAATGTGAATTTCGGCTCATTCAGTGTGCTACAATGTGAATTTCGGCTCATTCAGTGTGCTACAATGTGAATGTCGGCTCATTCAGTGTGCTACAATGTGAATTTCGGCTCATTCAGTGTGCTACAATGTGAATTTCGGCTCATTCAGTGTGCTACAATGTGAATGTCTGCTCATTCAGTGTGCTACAATGTGAATTTCGGCTCATTCAGTGTGCTATAATGTGAATTTCAGCTCGTATCGTGTGCTATAAGGTGAAAGGGGCACCAGTACTACATAGTATAAGGGGTTCTACTACACTGAACACGCCCCCTATTGGGTGACCACGCCCCCCACTTCAAAATTTCCACTTCGACCACTATATATATATATATATATAAGTGCCTCCCCAGCCAATGACCTCACCGCACGTCACTGTTTGTTAGTGCAAATAAGATGCACATTTAGGACGGGATGTAATGTAGTCTGGGTTGACCTGACACGCGGGATGCCGGCCGAACTCTGGCATTTTTTTAAAGGGGCAATCATTTACAAGGCGTGGTTATCTTTGAGAAAAAGTCCGGGTTCGGCCGGCATCCTGCACGTCGGGTGAACTCAGACTCCATTACATCCCACCCCTAGAACGAAAAAGAAGCTTGGCGCGCTGAGGGGGCAGTTTGGCACGACTGAAGCCACAATGTATGAGGGTACTTCTGTATTTTAATTAATTACTTGCAACAGACATGGGTTTGTCATTATTACAGACCAAGAACAGACACTGAGGAGTATATGCAGAAGGACTTGGTGGCTTATATTATATGTATAAGCCTCTGAAGTGGCTTATACATATAATGGGACATATTTTGTACCTTACAGTTACACTTCTGCAGTACAGTGCATACTACATTGACCAATGTAAGAACGTTCAAACACAAAGAAAATCAACATTACTGATGGCCCCTCAGTATCTTAGTAAATGTAAACCAATCAAGCGCTACTTTGGGAGAGTAATTAAAAAGTTTAAACGAATGAAGGGGGTGGGGGGGTTGTTAATACAGTAGGTTGGAGTTTGAGCTTTCACTGTCATTTAATCAGATTCATGTGCTAATCTGCAAATCTCAGAATAGGTTACATTTTCATTGGGCAGTTCCAATGACCAGGAATTGGGCATGCTTCTTGAATGCTCCAAGTGCTCACTAATAAGTGTGTGTCCACATTTAAGTCTCTGGCACTGAAGCAGTTTCAGATAATCTTAGAAACAAAGATTTACAAGGAGAAAGCAGCGAAATCTGGGATTGTCCCTAAAAATGTGGAAGTGTGGGCTAGTGGATTATTGTGATGCATTGACAGGTGTCAGCCACCAATTCTGGCTCATTAAGCTACAGTATCACTTGAGCCAAATGCCAGAGGCACATTTCCCTGTGATGTTTACAGAGAGAAATTCCTGCTACAGAACTATTGCTTAAATTAGTTTTCGTCTACTATCTCTCCAGCCAGGAACAAATAAATTAATAGTATTTATTATTTATTACCAGTTACTTATATAGCGCACACATATTCTGCAGCGCTTTACAGAGAATATCTGGCCATTCACATCAGTCCCTGCCCCAGTGGAGCTTACAATCTATGTTCCCTAAAGGCATATGCATTTGTGATCTTTTCTAAGCAGCTTCCATCATGCATGTATTAACAGTTGCCTTTATTAAGACATAATGCAGCACACATTTATACAATGTTATATTCAAACTGTTCCGCGTAGCCTATATCATTTTGCTCAAAGTATGTTCTTTTGAATGTGCCACCTTTACTGTTGCTGAAGGTATAAATAGGTGGGTGCCCAAATGATTACAGTCTTCCCACCTGGTAATTAACTTTAAATGTGATGCATATTAATAATTCCAATTCCTTTAAGTCATATTGGAGGTGATAATGAAAGAGGAGCTGTGATCCATGGATTGGGCATCTGTAGGGATGAATAATTGTCCCCCTGGGACTCGAGGAAAAAGCTGTATGGTTTTATCTCCAATTCTATGACTGGTTTAGTTTAGAGAACTACATAAGATTTAATATATCCTGGTCTACAAATGCACGTAATGGAGATAATTATAAATGAATTACCTTCCCCTTGTGTTAAAAACTCAGTTGGATAAGTGCTGCCTCAACTCTTGGGCTGGTGTACACAAACATTGGAAACAACGTTACGTCATCACTTTAGAGCAGTAAATAGCCAGTATCAAAGCTTCTCTTAGTGTACTATGGGGTAGATTTAGCAAAGCTTGGAGAGAGATAAAGTACTAACCAATCAGCTTCTGTCATTGAACAGGCTGTGTTCAGAAATGACAGGAGCTGAATAGTTGTTACTTTATCTCGCTCCACTTAATCTCTCTCCAAGCTTTGATAAATATCCACCTAGAACGCCTTTGTGCTAATGCTGAGCTGTACAGGCGGTATCCGTTCGCATGGTCGACCATGTTATGGTCGACAGTCATCAGGTCGACCACTATTGGTCGACATGGACATGGTCGACATGGACGCATGGTCGACACATGAAAATGGTCGACCCATGAAAGGTCGACACATGAAAAGGTCGACATGCGTTTTTTAACTTTTTTTCTTTTGGGGAACTTTTCCATACTTTACGATCCACGTGGACTACGATTGGAACGGTAATCTGTGCCGAGCGAAGCGGTAGCGGAGCGAAGGCACCATGCCCGAAGCATGGCGAGCGAAGCGGTGCACTAATTGGGGTTCCCAGTCACTTTACGCAAAAAACGACACCCAAAAAAGTAAAAAAACTCATGTCGACCTTTTCATGTGTCGACCTTTCATGTGTCGACCATTTTCATGTGTCGACCATGTGTCCATGTCAATGTCGATCAATAGTGGTCAACCTAATGACTGTCGACCATAACATGGTCGACCATTCATACCGGAACCGTACAGGCAGTATCACAACTGATGCAAAGTGAAGCGAACGCTTGGCCGAAAGTGCATGTACAGGTCCTCGCACTTACATTTAATAGATTTTAAGACAGCTTGTTAAATGGTCATAATGAACACCCATGTACTGTATATGAATTGTTAAGCTCACAGGAACAGGTAGGGAGATACTGACAGGCTGAAATGATGTAAGCCCTATAGTCTTCATGTACACAACTGTAGCTACAATGACGAGTCTTTCATCAAAATGAGCTTGGGTGGCAACATTGAGATGGTGCCGGGATCCCGGCGCTTGAGATGCCGGCAGTCATAATACCGACAGTGGCATACTATCCGTAATCCCTAGCCCTAACTCTCCTTTACCGCAGCCTGAAACTAACCCTCCCCCCCACCCGCAGCTTTAACCTAACCCTCCACAGTGGTGCCTAACCCCGACCCCCCTTCCACGCAGGCTCACCCTCCGTCCCCTGCAGCCTAACCCTAACACCCCCAAACCCCTACCCCCCCTCAGCCTAAGCCTAACCCCCCCTCGCAGCCTAACCCTAACCCTCCCAGGTGGTGCCTAACCCTAACTCCCCTCCCCGCGACCTAACCCTTACCCACCCCCCCACCCCCACAGCCTTACTCTAACCTCCCCGTAGCCTAAACCTAACCCCCCTCCCATGCGCGCTTACCTCTCCGCAGCCCTGGCAAACCTTTGTTCAGGATACCAGCGCCGGGACTGCGATCCATGTTAGGATCCCGGCACCGGTATTCTAAACAGTGTCAGGATTCTGGTATCCTAACCGGATCCCGCAACATCAACCTAAATACAGCTACTGTTCATGTTATGCTATGACAAGTCCTGATTTAGTTTAAATATGTTGCACAGTCCAATGTGTACAACCTCATGTACTGTGTATCAGACCCACACTCATAAATCTTTTACCACCACTTTAGCAGCCAAGTATATTACATATGTTTACAGTATATAAACTAGTGATGTGCACCGGACATTTTTCGGGTTTTGGTTTTGGATTCGGTTCCGCGGCCGTGTTTTGGATTCGGACGCGTTTTGGCAAAACCTCACCAAAATTTTTTTGTCGGATTCGGTGTGTTTTGGATTCGGGTGTTTTTAAAAAAAAACAAACTAAAAAACAGCTTAAATCATAGAATTTGGGGGTCATTTTGATCCCATAGTATTATTAACCTCAATAACCATAATTTCCACTCATTTCCATCTATTCTGAACACCTCACACCTCACAATATTATTTTTAGTCCTAAAATTTGCACCGAGGTCGCTGGATGGCTAAGCTAAGCGACACAAGTGGCAGACACAAAGACCTGGCCCATCTAGGAGTGGCACTGCAGTGTCAGACAGGATGGCACTTCAAAAAAATTGTCCCCAAACAGCACATGATGCAAAGAAAAAAAGAGGCGCACCAAGGTCGCTGTGTGACTAAGCTAGTATACTTGATGACACAGAGGTAGGTAGAGCAGTGGCCTACTGTACCGTAATGCTATATATTATATACTGGTGGTCAGCAAACTGTGCAAAACTGAAATGCACCACAGGTATGGATGGATAGTATACTTGACGACACAGAGGTAGGTACAGCAGTGGCCTTCCGTACCGTACTGCTATATATACTGGTGGTCAATGTGTCAGCAAACTGCAAAACTAAAATGCACCACAGGTATAGAATGTAGATGGATAGTATACTTAATGACGACACAGAGGTAGGTACAGCAGTGGCCTTCCGTACCGTACTGCTATATATAGTATACTGGTGGTCACTGTGTCAGCAAACTGCAAAACTAAAATGCACCACATGTATAGAATGTAGATGGATAGTATACTTAATGACGACACAGAGGTAGGTACAGCAGTGGCCTTCCGTACTGCTATATATAGTATACTGGTGGTCACTGTGTCAGCAAACTGCAAAACTAAAATGCACCACAGGTATAGAATGTAGATGGATAGTATACTTAATGACGACACAGAGGTAGGTACAGCAGTGGCCTTCCGTACCGTACTGCTATATATAGTATACTGGTGGTCACTGTGTCAGCAAAACTCTGCACTGTACTCCTCCTATATAATATTATACTGGTGGTCCCGACTCCCCAGTCCCCACAATAAAGCAGCACACTGAGCACAGATATGGAGTGTTTTTCAGGCAGACAACGTATAATGGTGGTCACTGTCAGCAAAACTCTGCACTGTACTCCTCCTATATAATATTAATTATACTGGTGGTCCCCAGTCCCCACATTAAAATAAAGCAGCACACTGAGCACAGATATGGAGTGTTTTTCAGGCAGACAACGTATACTGGTGGTCACTGTCAGCAAAACTCTGCACTGTACTCCTGCTATATAATACAGCGGCTCCCCAGTCCCCACAATTAAGCAGTGTGAGCACAGATATATATGCAGCACACTGAGCACAGATATGGAGCGTTTTTTTCAGGCAGAGAACGGATAACTGGTGGTCACTGATCAGCAAAACTCTGCACTGTACTCCTCCTATATTATTATATAGCTGCTCCCCAGTCCTCCCCACAATGAATTAAGCAATAATGCACAATCAAATTCAACAATAACGGAGAGGACGCCAGCCACGTCCTCTCCCTAACATTTGCAATGCACGAGTGAAAATGGCGGCGACGCGCGGCTGCTTATATAGAATCCGAATCTCGCGAGAATCCGACAGCGGGATGATGACGTTCGGGCGCGCTCGGTTACCCGAGCCATACGGGAGAATCCAAGTATGGCTCGGACCTGTGTAAAAAGGGTAAAGTTCGGGGGGGTTCGGTTTCCGAGAAACCGAACCCGCTCATCACTAATATAAACATGTATTGACCAGCCTTTTGTACATTTTTTTTGGTAAGATTCTAAATATGACATAAGAACAACTCAGAGTTATATCCCTAGAAATTGTTTGTTCAAGGGGAAAAAAATATAGGAGGATTTAATAAAGTGCTTTTAATTGAAAACTGAGCCTGATTCATCTGCAGCACTTCCGTATGCTAATGCCAGAATCTGCCTGAGTATGTGGAAGCCTATACTGCTCATCTATAATAGGTACATGGTGTGCAGTGCAGGGTTGTCCATGCTGCACACATAGGGGGGAATTCAAATGTTTGAAAAGCCGGTTGGGTGTCTGTTTGCTCCTGTCTATTAGATAGGAAAAAACAGACACCCAACTGACTTTTCAAACACTTGAATTCCCCCCTTGTATCCATATAATTATACTTACCACTTCGCTGCCTCCGGAGTCCCACGTTGGCTGTAAGTGCAAAGCAGCTAAAATCACCAGTAAAATGGCGCAGTAACCATTTTCCCGGAGACCTGCACAGTAAACAATGGCTCAAACTAGAATCTAATGCACTCAGTGTGCTGCCAGAGAGGAGGAGGCCCACATGGGCCCTCTGCTCTCTTAAACGGCCCCTGATCCTGAGCACTGTTTTATCGTCACCATTAGCATCTAGACATGCACCCACAGCATACTAGGTGCAAAAGATCCATTCCAAACAGGCATGCTATCTCTGTCCACACGCAATGATCATGCATGCAGGTTGGTTACACAGCCACACTACTCCCATGCAATGCAGCAGTTCCATGCGATTACAAGGGACTATGACAGAATAATGTAGCAACATTTTCAGGTTACGCACATGGCCTTAAGTAAAACATGTTGGCACTGACTAATGTTCTTTTAGTAAATACAGAATTCACTAGTATGGGCTATGAAGATGTTCCTTCATTCTGCGTTGTTACTCCATAATTCATATGAAAAGGGGCTTAGCAGGAAAAGTAATTGGCTCCAGCCTCTCAAGAAAACCTAAAGAGAACCAGGCATTATTGCTATCATTGCTAACAATGGGAGTGATTAAGAACCAAACGCAGCCGCGCGTCTGTACTTGCTGGGCGGCCTTGTCCTGTGCTGGGCGGCCCCCAGCACGTGAGGAGATGGGACGCAGATCTTGCTGCGTATGAAGCGATCTGCGTCTATCTCTGAATAACCCCCAATATATGTATAACATACACCCTTATACTGCATAACATTTATCCAATAGTGTTTGATTTTTTTGCAGGCCCATAACCTCAGCAGACACCGGGCTCCACCTTGTATTTATAATTCTTTTATGACTTTTCAAGAACACACTTTGCTTTACAAAGCAATAACATTCATTACATTAATTCTGTTATACAGACATTTGTGAATTTTTGTACAGAAAATGCCCCCAGAAATGTTACATCTGCTCCATAGTGAGTTAAAGAAGAGTTTACCGACCTAGAGCTAAACTGAATAAATAGTAAGACTCTATGATCATTTTTTAGAACAGACTTTTAAATAGACAATTTCTGTATTAACTGATGACAAATATAAAGTCCTTTCCAAGGAAAACTGGACAGCGCTGATCTAGAACACCAACTTCCTAACGGTAAACTAGCTTGTAGGCAAGGGCTAACATCATTGCATCATTGCAGGGCAAACACCATAACACACAGCACTCACAGTCCTAAGCCCCATCACACCCACAAAGCCTATTTTAACCTCCTACAGTTTGATAGTCTTGAAACAAAGCAGAATATAGAGACACGGACACTACAGCAGTGTTTCCCAACCTCGGTCCTCAACAGTGGTGGCTTTTACCTGCACCCGCCGCCCCCCCCCCCCCCCATTAAAATCCGCCACCCAGCTCAGTGAAGCCAGATGTAGTATGTAACTGCACTGGCTTCACTGTGGCTGGCAGTGACTTCCTAATGAAAGTCCTTACTGCCAGTCAGAGACACTACAGTCAGTCCTGTTGGGAGGTGTACCCTCCTTCTGGGACAGCCAGACCAGGCTGCAATTAGCAGATAGCTGGCTTCCTGTAGGAAGCCACTCTCTGCCTTTCGGGTAGCCCTAGCCGTCTTCTATGGGCTGCAGCCGATGCAGTCCATAGAAGCCGTGGTTTTGCGCATGCGCAGTACTGTAACCACTACTGTGCATGCTCCGGCATCTGTCAACTACATTGTAATGGTGCTGGGACCAGGCCTGTGGCAGGCACAATGTGGCAGGGACCCGGGAGCATGACCAGTGCAGCCTTCCTCCTCCTCCACACCAGTAGGAACAGCCGCTGGTCCTCAAGGCACACCAACAGTCCAGGTTTTAAGGTTAGCCATACTTGAGCACAGGTGACCTAACACTTAGTACCTGTTATTTGATTTAGGCATCTGTGTTCAAGCTTGGATAACCTTAAAACCTGGACTGTGTGCTTGAGGACCGAGGTTGGGAACCACTGCTCTACAGAATCTCCATCTCATATAAAGTATAAAGTCGTACAATACTCACATTTATTCTGTTGATTTTAATTTGTAATGTAAGAGAGAAAAATGAACACACATTTTGTACAAGGAAAACGCCACCTATCCGCTTCTATCACCATTAGCACAGACCATAAGGCTACATTTGGCCATTATCTGCATTTTATAACTTCTAGAGCCTATGGGGGTAATTCCAAGTTGATCGCAGCAGGATATTTTTTAGCAGTTGGGCAAAACCATGTGCACTGCAGGGGGGGGGGGGGGGGGGCAGATATAACATTTGCAGAGAGAGTTAGATTTGGGTGGGTTATTTTGTTTCTGTGCAGGATAAATACTGGCTGATTTATTTTTACACTGCAATTTAGATTGCAGATTGAACTCACCCCACCCAAATCTAACTCTCTCTGCACATGTTATATCTGTGCCCCCTGCAGTGCACATGGTTTTGCCCAACTGCTAAAAAATTTCCTGCTGCAATCAACTTGGAATTACCTCCCATGTGCACTGCAGGGGAGGCAGATATAACATGTGCAGAGAGAGCTAGATTTGGGTGGGGTGTGTTCAATCTGCAATCTAATTTGCAGTGTAAAAATAAAGCAGCCAGTATTTACCCTGCACAGAAATAAAATAACCCACCCAAATCTAACTCTCTCTGCACATGTTAAATCTGCCTCCCCTGCAGTGCACATGGTTTTGCCCAATTGCTATCAAAAATCCTGCTGCGATCAATTTGGAATTACCCCCTATGTGCCCATTCTAATACAGTATAGATTAGATGTCATCGCCTAATGTTCAGCGATGAATGCATGTGCAATCCTTTACTGAACCTGCTTAAATACTAAAAAATACATTTGTAGCTCTATTTTTCTTATGGGACCTAATATGACAGAAAAATATATATTTTAAGGGTATGCGGTCAAAATACTTGCAGTCGGGATCTAAACAGCCATAATCCCAACACATCCCAGAGGTAAGTACGGGGACTAGGGGGAGTGTTAGGGTTGGGCTGCGGAAGGAGGAGGTTAGGGTTAGGCTGCGGGAGGGGTGGGTTAGGGGTAGGATTAGGGTTAGGAAGAAAAAAACGGCATGTGTCAGGATTCTGGCCATCGGGATCCCGCTGTCGTATTCTGACTTTCGGGATCCCTCCTGCCTGGATTTTTTACCCAACCTATATGGAGCAAAAGAATGACATGTAAGCTCTCACGAGCAGGGCCCTCTTCCCTCATGTGCTTATCCTTTTTCTTACTTTAATAATCTTCAACTCCACCAAATCCAGCAGTCTTCTGCCACCTGATACTTATTCCAGTGTCATCTGCTGATGTAACTATGTTTATTTACCCTGTGCTTGTCCTATATTGTCATCAACTGTAAGTTGCTGTTTTCCTGTTTGATTATTTGTTTATGTACTCTGTAATTGGGCGTTGCGGAACCCTTGTGGCGCCATATAAATAAAGAATAATAATAATAATAATAATAATAATAATAATAATAATAGTAGAAGTGAACCTGTTTATCTGTTTGTGCTGGGATTGCTAGTTAATTATAGAAAAAGTACCTACACAGATTCATGAAGCCGTTTTTGGATGGAACCAATATCCTTGGAAATGCAGTCATTTAAGCAATTCAATTGAAACCAGTGACATCACTCTTCATGGCTTCCCACAGTGTAATGTCTAAAGTGATATAAGCAATTCTCTCAGTAGTAGATCATGTGTGTTGTGTTCCAAAACTGCTCCCATGGCTGATCATAATCTGGTGGGAATTCAGTCATTGCATTACTACTATTCTATTGACCTGTGAGTTATAGGCCCTACACACTGGCCGATATTCTGAAAGATATGAACGATCTCGTTCATAAATGAACGAGAACTCGTTCATATCTTTCAGTGTGGAGACTCCAGCGATGAACGATGCGCGGCCCCTTTCTTATCAATTAACTAGCTCACCACAGGTGATGGCAATCATACATTACCAGGAAAGTCCAGGAACAGAGCATTTTCTCCCTTATGGAGAGGGTCAGGTAGGCAAGTATGAGTCTATGTGATTCAAACCTTGGAGAGAGATACAGTACCAATCAGCTTCCAACTGTCATTTTACAAACTGTGTTAGCCACGTGGTGGCTTAAGGCCCGTACACACTGGTCAATATATCGGCCGTTCTCTTGAACGGCCGATATATTGCGGGACCGTCGGCCAGTGTGTACGGCCGATACGTCTGTGAACTCCGTCGTTCACAGACGTATCGCGTCGGCCGCGCAGCACAGCCGACGGCCAATATATCTACCGATATATTGGCGCGTCGCTGTGTGTGTACGGGGCGGTCGCGTACACATGCTGCGGTGGCCGGCGGTGATTGACAGCTGAACTGGGCGGGCGTGTGTACACGCCCGCCCAGTTCATGACGTCAGTCCCTGACGGATCGGGCAGTGTGTATGCTGAACACACTGCCCGATCCGTCCATAGATATATCTGCAGATCAATTGATCTGCAGATATATCTACTAGTGTGTACCCACCTTAAGACTAACCACCACTCACCCCCAGGGTCTAAACCTAAAGCCCCCCAGCTCTACGGGCCCTAACTCTAACATACTCCCGGATACTTACCTTCGGGATGCTGGCGGACAGTCTTCCAGTGCCGGTGTCCTGAGTAGTGCCGGGACTCTGGCGTCAGTCACATGACCAACGGCATACTGTCCATCGGGATGCGGACTGCATCCCTGTTCCGACAACTGTCCTCTGCCACTATTTAAAAGGCTGCTATAGTTATTCCTAGTTTTAATGCTACTGTATCTACAATAATTTATCTAAACATTTTATTTTAGTCTGAATTCCAAGTATACCATTTATCAAAAGCCCTAGGAGCCAAGCCCAATACTAAGTAGACTAAGCCCACCATACATATTTAACTACTACCACGCATTACACAGTATATAAATACACAAAAAAAGAGGTTATTCTGTTTATCAACATTATACTTCTGTCACGCAACAGTCAAAGCAGGTAGTCATGATAAGCTTACTCCTGGCTCTGTTCTAAGGATTGGGCCTGAGTCCTTGTACTAGAGAACAGGTTAAGGCAGATACTGCCTATTGTGCTATCCAGTCTTTTCAAGATGGTTATTTTCTGACGTGTATGTCTACAAAACCTCATTCAATGAAAATCTAATGATAAGACCTCATTATGCTATCATCATGTACAGCCGGATGCCTAAAGGTGACCTTTCCATATTTAATGTTCACCTTTACGATTCAGAGTCCTAATGACTCAAACAAGGCAATCTGCCTGTTGTTCATATAAAGCAAAATCAACGTTTTCATTCACTCATCATATCCTTCCTTGATTGCTCCTACAATTGATTATCCCCATCGCAATTAATCTAAAACACTGGCAGGCTAATTTATACAACAGCTACTGAAATGATGCAAATACCCACACTGGCATTTTATCTCTTCAAGACTAGATGCAACGTTATGTCTCTGACCTTCAAAGCCCTGAATGAAACTTCTCCCCCTTACATCCCAATCTTCATCTGTAAATAATGCTAATGCTTTGTCAGTGATCGGAGCATCTCATTACCACTTCTTATTCTCATTCTGCCTGTGCCACTTTATTTTTGCTGTAACCCACATCGAATTAGAAAACTCATTTTGAATTTTAAATGCTACCTCATAGAGCAAAATTGCTATAAATATTCTTACATAGATTTTTTTTTAATCATTTACTGATCTGATTAATATAATGTCTATTTTTATGATCACAGACCCTGTAATAAAGTATGTATTTTTCCCAGACACAGTTATTAAATCTTCTTATCAAATAGTGGGTGACTTGACTTGCAAAACAATGGGCTAGTATGAGGTAAAGGGCATACGTGAGGGCACACGGCTGACCGTCTTCGAAAGAACAAATATCTGCAGTCAATGGTAATAGCACACTTGACTGCCCACAAGTACACAGGAATAAAAGTGCAGGGTAAGTCCACTGGCTATGGCACAGTACAAGAGGCTAATTGCAGTGACTTTATTATAATATGAAGGTCTTTGGCCAGTGATCTTTCCTGACAGCAAAGGTTTGAGAGACCGGATCATGTCTCACTGTAAGGATATAAAACTGTTCTCTCTTCCTTCCCTCTTTCTTGGTCCTCCAACTCTCTAAAGGTCTTCTTCTCTCTTCCTTCTTATTTTCCTCCCCCTGTCTCACACCCACCCTTCCTCCTTCCCACTTCTCCCCCTCTTTCCCTCACCCTCCTCTTTCCTCACTCTCTTCCACACACCCTGTGCAGTCTTTGAAAATTAGACAATCCCCTATTAACCAGCCAGTTAAAGTGAATTTTGCGCATGGCTCCTCTCCCCTCCACTACTCATCTCCTCCTAAAATGTAGACACCTGCACTCTATTAACCATGTGCTGCCCAAGATGCATAGATGCATCCCCCTAGCTAATGTCATTCGCAACTGTAACCTGATAAGAATACCCCATCATTTCATCTGTCTCCTCTGCTTTGCCACCCTTCTACAAAAAGGTGTAACCCCTTCAATGCCAGAGGTGTTCACAACCACTGGCAATACAAAGGTTAATGAAAAGGACGGCCGGCTGCCTAAACACTATTCCTACAAGCATCTTATGAATGTTTAATTGTAACCACTAGCCACTTTGGGGACACATAATAAATACGAGCATCAATTGAAAAGGTTTCCTGGAAGGAGGGGAGGTGGGAATGAGGTGTTGTGGATGGTAGCGGCGGTGGAGTGAAGGAAGGGGAGGGGGGCTAAGATCTATCAGGGTGAATTCATAGCTATTGATTTTCCTCTGGCTGGGGAGGGACAGCATATTCTATTCAGTGCAATGTTCCTCTGCAGATTATGTTAAGAGGCAGGCTTGGCTGAGGAGAGGCTCAGCGGATGCGCTATGCGTGTTTAATGCGTCAAACTGTTCTCATCGCTCAATGGAGACACTTAGCAATTCAGAGCATGTCCCATCACAGCCTAGCTCCAGAGGAGGAAGGGCCAAAATGTCCCACAGGCTGACAGCCTAGGCTGGAGTCTCTGTGTGTGTGTGTGTGTGTGTGTGTGTAGGGTGTGTGTGTGTGTGTGTGTGTGTGTGTGTGTGTGTGTGTGTGTGTGTCTGTCTTCTGGAGGTGATATTACACTAAGAATATGTGTGTGATGTAATACATTTGTGGAGATATCTAAGAATAAGGTTACATACATTACACACATATATATTCTCATACTCACATACATGTGTACATATGCATCATTTGTCTGGCTTCTAAGTATTTAACTCTCGCTTGTCTTTTTGTGACAAAAATATTGCTTGTGCATAGGTGGAAAGTATAAACCATGATATACTTTCTTTTTACGTGCATGCTAGTGATTATGAGATTTTTGTGTAATAATCCCTGAATGCACATCCCATTATGTTTTTGTTTTGCGATGCCGCTGTGTGTTTTTTTCAAAATGGCAATAAAGTCAATGAGGAATGACATGTGTACATGTGTATGGGTTTATTTATTGAACTTCAAGAAAAGGTGCTGCAACTGCAGTAGTGTTTTATGTGTCATTTGCATTGGATGAGCCTGTGATGTGTGAAAGGCTTATCTTATTCCTAGCAGACGAGTTTATCAGACATATGCAGGCACCGTTTAGGCATGTATAGCTTCCGTCTGCACTGCTTGTATGTGCATCATATTTACATGTTGAGTGAGCAGTGTATTAGGTTGTTGTGGCTCTTTGAGTTGATTTCTCTTTCAATTGGTGTGCTTGTGTGATGTTAGATCTGTATCTGTGTGTACTAGTGTTTTGTAATACCTGCTTTGTGTATTAGTGGTTATTGTGCATGTGTGTGCTGTGGTTGTGTCCCATGTCAGTACCAAAAGAATCATACTACATTGCTACCTTGATAAATATGTCATGCAATACAACTTTGTGTTACATGTTTTTGTGTGTACCCTGCAGGTAGTGGCTGTCTTATAAACTGTGGTTGTGTGGTGGAAGTATGATGAACATATGCACAACTGTATGAATGTAAGCAACTCACATATATGTTGTATATTTTACAACATGATTTAGTATTGTATGTTGTCCAACAGGGTATAGATAAGCACATCAATATTGTACATTTTGTACATATCCAATGAGATAATAGTCTGCTGTAATATGGCAGTTGTGAAATCATGTCCATCCCTTAACATTTGTGCATGAGCATACTTATTTAGCCTTGGTCAAGTCTATCTGACCATATTTGAATGTGTGCAGTGTGAAAATTAGTATATGTGTGTGGGAGGTGTAACCATTATGTTGTTTTCAAAGCGTGTGTGAGCATATGTGACTGCATTTTGAGTATGCACTAGGCAAGGTCTGGACCCTGCATATGGTGTGTGGTGTTTGTACTCTATGTGTGTATGTGTGTGCTTGGCATACTCTATATAGTGTGTGTATCTCAGTATATGTTCATGGACATGTGTGGTGGCAATCTGTTCCCCAAATAGACAGGGATATCAATAAATACACACACAGGCACAATTGTACATATAATATCACACACAAATAGCCTGGACCTATCTCCAAAGGCTAATTATACAATTGTTCTCATTCTCAGATCATACTCATATGTATTGTTTGAGAATAAAGATACAGTTATATTGTATTCAGGGCATTGTATTACAGTACTGCATTTACCACAAGTTAAATAAATACACCCGGTCTCTGCCTCTCTCTCTCTCTCTCTCTCTCTCTCTTTCTCTCTCACACACACACACAGATGCAGTGTACACACACATCTGCTGTGCCTCAGGCAGATAGCGTATGTGTGTATGTATGTATGTATGTATGTATGTATCTATCTGCATACTGTGTGTTGTAAGGCTGGATTGCTGACCTGCAGTGATTGAAGAGGGGAGTTGTGGGGGAGGGGGTGGGTGGTCTGTATACCACTGTACTAATCATACTGTTACCTCGCTCCGCCTGGCACAGAGTCCTCGTCCCCCTTCAACAGGGATGCATTTAACCCTTTCACATACACAGCCATGAATTGCAGGGCCCATGATTGAAGGAGGGGCAGCTGAGGGGCTGCACTGAGTTGCAGTCTACCATTGATGACCCAGCCACCAGCAATACATTCAGTAAAAGAGGGGGCCAGAGTCAGGCAAGTATAAGAATAGTCAAAGGCCTCTTGAAAACGTAAAACTTTTAACATAATTACCACAATAGATCCACAGCAACATGAACAATAAAACATCACTCAAATTGACAAATTACTTAACAACTGACATATATAAATTTTCACCCTACTTTTTGACCATAGCCACCCTACCTGCGCCATGAGACCCACAAAACACACACACATATATATATATATATATATATATATATGTCACTAAACAAATGTTCACCATTTGCAGCTATATACAATGTCTGAGGCTTTGCAGTTACTGTAGGAGGCTTTCATTGATGTGCAGGTGTCTTTCAGGCCTTTCTTCCAGGTAAACTACTATCACTAACATCTTGATCAGGAATATTTGACATCCATTTTACATATATGTAGGTTTAGCCAGCACAGGTATGGTGTCAGAGCCTGCCACTGATTACCCTGCTTGAAAGCTAAGCAAGCAGGCTCTCTCGTTTAAGATCTTGTGCAGATCAGAAATGCACACACAATAGAGGCAGAATAATGCATTCTACACACCTTTTACTACACTCTGTGCCCCACTGCTTCCATCTTAACAAAACCTATCATTCACATCATCACAATGAACGCCTGAAGTGGATCAGTCTCTCCCCAATCACCCTCCTCCCTCCCCCCTCCAGTTTATTAGCTCAGTCTAGCCGCCCCTTGTTTAAAAAAATGAAATGCTAAGATGGAGGAATATGTAGTTTTCTGAGTCAGGAGAGAGGGAGGGGAGCAGGATAGCAGAAGAGGAGGGTGAAAATGTAAGATAGGAAAAGGGTCTTATCCAGTCACCAAAATACCTTCAAGGCAACATGTTCTCCACAATCCAGAATGGGTCATGACTTCTTCATTCTTTTTGCTGGTTTCGTTTTCACTTATAGATTTGCTCTTGCAGACCCCTCTAGAGTATAACCAGTAGTCTGTGCCCACAGCAATTGTCATTAAACTGAATGCAGCAAATGCTCCCACAGTGGTTAAGAGCATCTGAACACCTCTATCAAACAGACCCATAATTCTTCATTCTATAGACATCCAACAGTCTTCTGGTTTTGGGGGTGACAGGAGCTAAAGATAAGGGTAGGTAAGGGATTTCTAGCTAGCAATAATGCTGGACGTTGCCCAAAAAGATGAGGTATCCAAAGACATATATACCAAAAGTAAAGCTGGAAGGCTTGTTGATGGATAGCTCGTTGTCTATCAGATCATGTCCAAATGCAGGTTTGCAAAAAAAAAAAAAAAAAAAAAAGAAAAGAAAATAAATAGTGCAGACAGACACAAGCACACAGGGAACCAGCAGTGCTAACACACAGATATGGTATAATCGCTCTAATCCCTTTTCCTAAAATTCTGATCTTCAGTTTCCATAAGTGATGGCTAATTGTGTAGCTCTTTTCTGCAGGAATAAAAATGCAGTATTTTCATCACCAACCTTCAGCATCTGGACCAAGGCAGGGGGAGATTATAGGGTTAGGAATGCAGGGTCTGCTTTCCTTATTTTCATCTGCAGCCTGCGCCATGTAAAGGGAAAAAAATATTTTTTCCTTTTTTTTTCTTGCTGTTGAAAGATATTTCTCTTCTTCCCTTCTTCTGGTGTCTGGCGTGTGTGTGTGTCTGTGTCTCTGGTAAAGTGTGGGATTCCTCCCCTGCTGTTGATTACACCACAAGTCTCCTCTGGATGCTGTAAGGTTTGGCTTGAGACGGACTGCGGGTTTTGCAATCCATGGTTCTACAGCTGAAGATCACTCTGAGGCCCCCACTTAGATGTCCTGGGAGGGAGGCAGGCTTGCTGTGTAGGGTGGGCTGCTGCATGGAAGTGATGCTACAGCTGTAGACTGTCTATTGCCTTTGCCTCTGCTGAGCTGGGGACGTGGTGCTGAAATGGACAGCTCCTAGGCACCAGTGCTGCTGGAAAGCACTTTCATGTAGGACCTCCTGTACTGGAACAGCCAGCTGGTGTAGACCTTCATGTCCCTCCTCTCTTTGCTGTCCTAAGTCACCACCCCTGCTCAGCTTCTAGGAGCGGGTGTCAATTTCTGCAGCCCCCCTTCTCTTATTCACCCCCCCCCCCCTTCCCCCCCTCCTAAGTTCTTCAGCCAAAATGTATCCCAAACTGTTCCCTATGAGCAACTGCATCTCTAGTTACAAGCATTACACAGATTGCCTGTCCCTGATTTTATTTATTCATTCATTTACCTATATATCCAAACTGCATTCATAAATACGAGCAAGAGGGAAAACTTCAATCAGGCGTTTTTAACCCTGGAGGCTGTCACCTATATAACCATCGTCTGCTATTTTATTCAATGATCCTCATACCTTTAAAATGTTCTTTCATAACTGTCTACAACACAGGGGGAGGGGAGCAGGGGGCCCACCCTTTTCTTTTCTCTATGCTCAATTTTAGTTAATTAGAATCAGCTCTGTAAAATAATACCCTCTATATCTCAATAGGTTGCATTTAGGTTGCCTCTTTAAGCAGAGACTATTTAACCCCAAAGACTCAAGAGAGCTGTGCAGGTTGGATCTTATACAGAGTGGCTTAAATCTGTTTAACTCTCTGTGCTGCTGGCTGGTAGCTTCTGCAAGCAGCACCCCCTGTTAGAACCAGTGGGGTTATGCAAGGGAGCGATCTCTATTAAAATCTGAAAAGAGCACTTTCTCATTGCATTCCTACATTGGTAGTTAAGATATTACGGGATCTCGGAAGCCTGTCGCTTAATTATTTCCAAGTTAATTGGGATAATCATCCTAGTTTGCTAACAACCCAGTTCCAGCATCCTGAATGCTTGGGGGTTGGGGAGAGGTGGAAGGGGTGAGGAAAGGATGGTTATATTAACCCTTAGTTAGTGGTGCAAGCAAGAAAACTGACTTTCTTTCTATTATAGCCTACTATGTGACCTGGGTAGGGGCTTTAAAAAAAATGTTTTAAAAGCAAAAGTTTCCTCACCCAGAGGTCAAGGGAATCAGCAGAGCCTGAGGACTGTACAGTATGTATTCAGAGAGTAACAATGCTGACGGGATCCTCATACAGTACAGAGGGGCATTACCTGCAGAAAGCTGGAGTCTCTGGTACTGATGCCTGCAACCTGGCTGTTCTCAAAAGGACGTCAAACCAAAACCTTTTTTCTTTTTTCCTATTGGAAGAAAAGGGTAGATTGGTGGGTTCACTGCTGAACGTAGAGTGGCCACAGCAATCAGCCTTATTCAGCCCCAAATGCTGGAACAAGATCAATTCATGGAGACAAGGGTGGTCATTCCGAGTTGATCGCTAGCTGCATTCGTTCGCTGTGCAGCGATGAGGCAAATAAATGGCACTTCTGCGCATGCGTATGCGGCACAATTTGCACGCGCAACGTACTATCACAACAAACGATGTACTTTCACACAAGGTCTAGCGAAGCTTTTCAGTCGCACTGCTGGCCGCAGAGTGATTGACGTGAAGTGGGCATTTCTGGGTGTCAACTGACCGTTTTTAGGGAGTGTTCGAAAAAACGCAGGCGTGCCAGGAAAAACGCAGGCATGGCTCGGTGAACGCAGGGCGTTTTTTTAACGTCAAATCTGGAACTGAACAGTCTGAAGTGATCGTAAGCGCTGAGTAGGTTTTGAGCTACTCTAAAACTGCACAAAAAACTTGCCCGCCGCTCAGCGATCCTTTCGTTCGCACTTCTGCTAAGCTAAAATACACTCCCAGTGGGAGGTGGCATAGCGTTTGCACAGCTGCTAAAAAACTGCTAGTGAGCGAACAACTCGGAATGACCACCAACATATTAATGAACTCTGCATCCTGGTTTATTTAGAGCAGAGATTTTCAACCTTTTACAACTCGCGGCACACTGAACAAGATTTAAATATTGCCATGGCACATTCAAATATAATGGTAATGCATGGTGCAGTTGCGTGTCCTAGGATGTCATGTCGCAGCTTCTCCATAGGTAACGCCTGAGCCACATCTGAGAAAACTAGAAGAGCCCAACACTGCCCGGTCCCAAAATTAGAACTGGCTCTGCAACCACTAAACCCACCAGTATTGATCGTTCCAGGGCCTCAGTAGCGGCAAAACACTGACGGGCCTGGCTGTGCTTCTATGGCGGCACACCTGGAGACTGCTCAGGGCACACTAGTGTGCCACGGCACAGTGGTTGAAAACCACTGATTTAGAGGGTGCCCCATTGCCTGTTTTCCTGCAAAATGTCCTAATATTGCACATTATTATCTGGCTGCAGGGTGTGCTATTAATTTCAGTAAGGGATAAAACTCATTTATATGCAAATAAATAACAATGTAATTAAAATACAGGTTGAGTATCCCTTATCCAAAATGCTTGGGACCAGAGGTATTTTGGATATTGGATTTTTCCGTATTTTGGAATAATTGCATACCATAATGAGATATCATGGTGATGGGACCTAAGTCTAAGCACAGAATGCATTTATGTTACATATACACCTTATACACACAGCCTGAGGGTAATTTTAGCCAATATTTTTTATAACTTTGTGCATTAAACAAAGTGTGTGTACATTCACACAAATCATTTATGTTTTATATACAGCTTATACACACAGCTAGAAGGTCATTTAATACAATATTATTAATAACTTTGTGTATTAAACAAAGTTTGTGTACATTGAGCCATCAAAAAACAAAGGTTTCACTATTTCACTCTCACTCAAAAAAGTCCGTATTTCGGAATATTCCGTATTTCGGAATATTTGGATATGGGATACTCAACCTGTATTAAAATGTACAAATACAAATGGAATAAAGAATGAAGACATATTTGAAAATACAGGATGCAGCCTTCCATTTTTCCAATGTTTTTGAAGAATAAAATACAAACTAGCATTTGCCCACATCTTTGCTCACATGGATGTTTGTTATTGCGCAGCGGAACTAATTTTACAAAGACAGTAGTGCCATCTAATACTGTTATGCAGATTTTATATTGTACATACTGATCACAAACTTTCTTTGAAAACAATATTTGCAGTTTCTCCTTCAGGGATTAACACAAAAAAACAAATGCTTGGGGCTACTAACTCTTGAGCAAGCCATGTAAAGCTACCCATGGGAGAAGCAGCTGGTCCTGAGATCCTGCAGCCCTAAGTGTTTGCCCCTGCTACTTGCTGATTGTCATAGCGAAGCAAACGCTTACAGGAAACTGTAGGCGCTTGAATTGAAAAGGAAAATTGTTGGGGAGAAGAGGTATATGTATGTAGTATAAACACAGTCTCACCTGCACCACGTCCCATTAGAATCTCTGCCTCAAATAGGTTCTTCTGTTTTGTCACATTACTTCGTCGGAGTCAGGTTCCGCAGATGCATCGGAACACCAACTGTCAGTGTGCCGAGTGTCCAGTGTCTGTTTTTTCCTTTATTACTCCTCTACCTGATGTCCTCTCCCTGATGAACATCATACATGCCTCAATTTCTTTCTAGGGGCCTAGGGGGTCATTCCGAGTTGATCGCTCACTAGCAGTTTTTAGAAGCCATGCAAACGCTAAGCTGCCGCCCTCTGGGAGTGTATCTTAGCTTAGCAGAAGTGCAAATGATTGCATCGCAGAACAGCTACAAAAAAATATTGTGCAGTTTCTGAGTAGCTTCAGACCTACTCAGCGCGAACGATCATTTCAGACCATTCAGTTCCGGATTTGACGTCACGCCTGAGTTTTTCCTGGCACGCCTGCGTTTTTTTGAGCACTCCCTGAAAACGGTCAGTTGACACCCAGAAACGTCCACTTCATGTCAATCACTCTGCAGCGGCCACTGCGACTGAAAAGCTTCGCTAGACCTTGTGTGAAAATATATTGGCCGTTGTGAAAGTATGTCGCGCGTGCGCACTGTGCCGCATACGCATGTGCAGAAGTGCCTTTTTTTTACTTAATCACAGCGAACATTTTCAGATAGCGATCAACTCGGAATGACCCCCCTAATTCAGACCTGATCACAGCACAAAACTTTTTCTCTAATGAGCTAAACAATGGGCCTAATTCAGACCTGATCGCAGCAGCAAATTTGTTAGCAAATGGGCAAAACCATGGGCCTAATTCAGATCTGATCGCAGCAGTAAATTTGTTAGCTAATGGGCAAAACCATATGCACATGCACTGCAGGGGGGGGGGGCAGATATAACATGTGCAGAGAGAGTTAGAGTCGGGTGTGGTGTGCTCAAACTGAAATCTAAATAGCAGTACAAACATAAATCAGCCAGTATTTATCCTGCATAGAAACAAAATAACCCACCCAAATCTAACTCTCTCTGCACATGCCCCCCCCCCCCCCCCCTGCAGTGCACATGGTTTTTTGCCCATTAGCTAACAAATTTGCTGCTGCAATCCAGTGACGTGCGGTGAGGTCATTGGCTGGGGAGGCGCTGGCAGCTAACACCCCCCCCCCCCCCCCCCCCCGGCAAAAAATAAACAAAAAACAAGTGTGGTCCCCCACCCATCACTAAAACCAGCACCAGGCAGAACCAGCCAGGGAGATTAATGCCATAGCAGGGGAGACATCCGGTGTGGGGTCCCCCTGCTATAACATTAATCACCCCCCAAGCTAGTCAGCCCAGGGCTGGAATTCCTCGGAAAGGGGGAACTCCAAAAAATAAAAATGGGGTCCCGAGTAACCTACAGGTCCCAGCAAGCCTGCCCCAGCATGCTGGCACTTGGAGAACCACAAGTGCCAGCATGCCCGGACACCCGTAGTCCGCCTGTAAAGATAATATTAAAATAAAAATACAACACCTAATGTTTTATTATTTTATTGTGCAGGACCTTCACCTGGGTGCGGCGGCCTTTAAGCTCTTTTGCATGGCCGCCGCCTTCCCAGGGCTTCCGGCGTCTTCACCTGGGGGCGCCACCTCCCCAGGGCTTCCGACATCTTCCCTGGGAGGCGGCGGCCTTTAAGCTCATTTACATGGCCGCCGCCTTCCCCAGGGTTTCCAGCGTCTTCACCTGGTGGGCGGTGGTTGCTATGCTCTTTTGCATAACCGCCGCCCATCCAGGACTTCAGCCGTCTTCTTTCTTCAAGAGCTCTTCACAGCTCCTCCTCTGCCGTCGGACTGACAGCCGCTCCTTCGCGCTGACTTATATAAGTCAGCCAGAGGGGGTGGGGCGATGACGCTGCGAGCCGTGATTGGCTCGTGGCGGCCATCTTGAATTTAAAAAATGACACTGAGGCGCCATTTTTGACACTGGTACCACTCCGCTGCTAAACTCTGCTACAGGTAAACTTCCGCCGCCCGCACTACCGCCGCAACCCACCGTCCGCACCACCACCGCATCCCGCCGCCCGCACCTCCTCTGCCACCGTCGCCCACACAGTGATTGATAGCGGATCCAGTGACGGATCCGCTGGCCAATCACTGTGGCCTCACTGACAGGGGTGTGCTTTCATAGGTTGAAAGCACGTCCCTGTATGAAAGCGGCACCTCTAATGGTGCCGCTTTCCCATGTTATTTCAATAGGCTTTTCCTGCCCATTGCTAGGCCCCGCCCGCGCTCGCCCCCTGCTCCCATATCTTTTCCCATTGACATTGGGAGGCACCACGATCTGTGCCTCCCAACCCCACTTTCAGAGGATTAGGGATTAGAATAATATATAAGAGGATGCATATGACACAGAATATTATTTTAATCATTAATGACAGGGGAGGCACTGCCTCCCCTGCCTCCCCTGACTGCACGTCCCTGCTGCAATCAGATCTGAATTAGGCCCCATGTGCACAGTGCACACCAGGATAGCTAAGATCAAGGAGAGGACAATCCCAGCTCCTCCCTCTCCCTATTGCTCTGATCTGCGACCCGGCTTCCTCTCTGGTTGAGGCTGCCGTGCTTGACGCCAGCGCCGGGGATCTTGTCCCCGGTGTTGATACCCAAGACAGAGCCGCTTTCAACTAGCTGCAATTCTGGGGACAGGTAAGCACTGCAAATTGTAATCTTTGTATCACGCTGTATCTCCCTGTCACCCCTCCCTGGTGTCACCCTGCCTCTCCTTGCCACCCCTCCTTTGTGTCACCCTGCCTTTCCCTGCCACCTTACCCTGACATCACCCTGCCACCTCTGACTGGTGTCACTCTGCCTCTCCCTGTCACCTATCCATGGTGTCACCCTGGCTTTCCTTTTCACCTCTCCCTGGCATCACCCTGTCTCTCCCTGCTCCCTCTCCTTGGTGTCACCTGCCCCTCCCTGTCACTTCTGACTGGTGTCACCCTGCCTGTCCTTGTCACCCCTCCCTGGCATCACCCTGCCTCTCCTATCACCTCTCCCTGGCATCACCCTGCCTCTCCCTGCTACCTCTCCCTGGCATCATCCTGCCTCTCCCTGTCACTTCTGACTGGTGTCACCCTGCCTCTCCGTGTCACCTCTTCCCGGTGTCATCCTGCCTCTCCCTATCACCTCTCCCTGCCATCACCATGCCATCACTTCCTGGTGTCACCCTGCCTCTCCCTGACACAACTCCCTGGCGTCACCCTGCCACCTCACCCTGGCGTCACCCTGCCTCTCCCTGTCACCTTTCCCTAGCATCAACCATGCTCTCCCTGTCACCTCTCCCTGGTATCACCCTGCCTATCCCTGCTACCCCTCCCTGGCATCACCCTGCCTCTCCTGTCATGTCTCCCTTGTGTCACCCTGCCTCTCCCTGCCACCTCTTCCTGGTGACACCCTGCCACCTATCACCTCTGACTGGCGTCACCCTGCCTCTCCCTGTCACCTTTCCCTAGCATCAACCATGCTCTCCCTGTCACCTCTTCCTGGTATCACCCTGCCTATCCCTGCTACCCCTCCCTGGCATCACCCTGCCTCTCCTGTCACGTCTCCCTTGTGTCACCCTGCCTCTCCCTGCCACCTCTTCCTGGTGACACCCTGCCACCTATCACCTCTGATTGGCGTCATCCTGCCTCTCCCGGTTACCTCTCCCTGCCTCTACCTGTCTCCTCTTCCTGGCATCACCTGCCTTTCCCTGTCACTTCTGACTGGTGGCATCCTGCCTCTGTTTGTCACCTCTCCCCAGTGTCACCCTGCCTCTCCCTGTCACCTCTCCCTGGCATCACCCTGCCACCACTGCCTGGTGTCACCTTGCCTCTCCCTGGTGTCATCCTGCCTATCCCCGTTACCCCTCCCTGGCATCACCCTGCCTCTCCTGTTATCTCTGACTGGTGTCACCCTGCTCTCCCTGTCACCTCTGAGTAGTGTCACCCTGCCTCTCCCTGTCACCTCTCCCTGACATCACCCTGCCACCACTTCCTGGCCTGATCCTGCCTCTCCCTGTCACCTCTGACTAGTGTCACCCTGCTTCTCCCTGTCACCTCTCCCTGCCTCTGCCTGTCTCCTCTCCCTGGCATAACCTGCCTCTCCCTGTCACTTCTGACTGGTGCCACCCTGCCTCTCCCTGTCACCTCTCTCCAGTGTCACCCTGCCTCTTCCTGTCACCGTTCCTTGGTGTCACCCTACCTCTCCCTGTACCTCTTCCTGACATCACCCTGCCACCTGTGGCTGGTGTCACCCTGCCTCTCCCTGTCACCACTCCCTGGCGTCACCCGGCCTCTCCTTTTCACCCCTCCCTGGCATCACCCTGCCTCTCCCTGCTCCCTCTCCCTGGAGTCATCCTACCTCTCCCTGTAACCTCTACCCAGTGTCACTCTGCCTATCCCTGTTACCCCTCCCTGGCGTCACCCTGCCTCTCCTGTCACCTCTCCCTGGTGTAACCCTGACTCCTGTCCCCTCTAACTGACGTCATCCTGCCACCTGTCACCTCTAACTGGCATCATCCTGCCTCTCCGGGTCACCTCTCCCTGCCTCTACCTGTCTCCTCTTCCTGGCATCACCTGCCTTCCCCTGTCACTTCTGACTGGTGGTACCCTGCCTCTCCTTGTCACCTCTCCCCAGTGTTACCCTGCCTCTCCATGTCACCTCTCCCTAGCATCACCCTGCCACCACTACCTGGTGTCACCCTGCCTCTCCCTGACACCTCTCCCTGGTGTCACCCTGCCTATCCCTACTACCCCTCCCTGACATAACCTTCCTCTCCCTGTCACTTCTGACTGGTGTCACCCTGCTCTCCCTGTCACCTCTCCCTGGCGTCACACTGCCTCTCCTTGTCAACTCTCCCTGGCGTCACACTGCCTCTCCTTGTCAACTCTCCCTGGCATTACCCTGCCACCTCTTCCTGGTGTCATATTGCCTCTCCCTGTCACCTTTGACTAGTGTCACACTGCGCTTCTCCCTGTCACCTCTCCCTGCCTCTGCCTGTCTCCTCTCCCTGGCATCACCTGCCTCTCCCTGTCACTTCTGACTGGTGTCACCCTGCCTCTCCCTGTCAGCTCTCTCCAGAGTCACCCTGCCTCTCCCTGTCACCTCTCCCTAGCATCACCCTGTCACCACTCCCTGGTGTCACCCTGCCTCTCCCTGTCACCTCTCCCTGGTGTCACCTGCCTCTCCCTGTCACCTCTCCCTGGCATCAACCTGCCTCTCCCTGGCGTTACCCTGCCTCTTCCTGTCACCTCTCCCTAGCATCACCCGGCCACCACTCCCTGGTGTCACCTTGCCTCTCCTTGTCACCCCTCCCTGGCATCACCCTGCCTCTCCTGTCACCTCTCCCTGGCATCACCCTGTCTCTCCCTGCTACCTCTCCCTGCCACTTCTGACTGGTGTCACCTTGCCTCTCCGTGTCACCTCTTCCCGGTGTCACCCTGCCTCTCCCTATCACCTCTCCCTGCCACCACCTCCTGGTGTCACCCTGCCTCTCCCTGCCACCTCTCCCTGGCGTCACCCTGCCACCTCTCCCTGGTGTTATCCTGCCTATCCCTGTTACCCCTCCCTGGCATTACCCTGTCTGTCCTGTCACCTCTCCCTGGCATCACCCTGCCACCTCTTTCTGGTGTCATCCTGCCTCTCCCTGTCACCTCTCCCTGGCGTCACACTGCCTCTCCTTGTCACCTCTCCCCAGTGTCACCCTGCCTCTCCTTGGCATCACCCTGCCACCACTCCCTGGTGTCACCCTGCCTCTCCCAGATACCCCTCCCTGGTGTCATCCTGCCTATCCCTGATACCCCTCCCTGGCATCACCCTGACTCTCCTGTCACCTCTCCCTGACATCACCCTGCCTCTCCCTGACACTTCTGACTGGTGTCACCCTGCTCTCCGTGTCACCTCTCCTTGGCGTCACAATGTCTCTCCTTGTCACCTCTCCCTGTCATCACCCTGCCACTTCTTCCTGGCATCATCCTGCCTCTCCCTGTCACCTCAGACTAGTGTCACCCTGCTCTCCCTGTCACCTCTCCCAGCCTCTGCCTGTCTCCTCTCCCTGGCATCACCTGCCTCTCCCTGTCACTTCTGACTAGTGTCAACCTGCCTCTCCCTGTCACCTCTTCCCAGAGTCTCCCTGTCACCTCTCCTTGGTGTCCCTACCTCTCCCTGACATCACCCTGCCACCACTCCCTGGTGTCACCCTGCCTCTCCCTGTCACCTCTCTCTGGTGTCAACATGCCACCTCTTCCTGGTGTCACCTGCCTCTCCCTGACATCATCCTGCCTCTCCCTGGCGTTACCCTGCCTCACCCTGTCACCCCTCCCTGACATCACTTGCCTCTCCCTGTCACCTCTGACTGGTGTCATCCTGCCTCTCCCTGTCACCTCTCCCTAGTGTCACCCTGCCATCACCCTCCCTCTCCCTGCTACCTCTCCCTGGCATTACCCTGCCTCTCCTGTCACCTCCCCCTGGCATCACCCTGCCTCTCCCTGCTACCTCTTCCTGGCACTTCTGACTGGTGTCACCTTGCCTCTCCGTGTCACCTCTTCCCGGTGTCACCCTGCCTCTCCCTATCACCTCTCCCTGCCACCACCTCCTGGTGTCACCCTGCCTCTCCATGCCGCCTCTCCCTGGCGTCACCATGCCACCGCTCCCTGGTGTCACCCTGCCTCTCCCTGTCACCTTTCCCTAGCATCACCCTTATGCTCCCTGTCAGCTCTCCCTGGTATCACCCTGCCTTTCCCTGTTACCCCTCCCTGGCGTCACCCTGCCTCTCCTGTCACCCCTCCCTGGCATCACCCTGCCTCTCCCTGCCACCTCTTCCTGGTGTCACCCTGCCACCTATCACCTCTGACTGGCGTCATCCTGCCTCTCCCGGTCACCTCTTCCTGCCTCTCCCTGCTCCCTCTCCCTGACGTCATCCTTGCTCTCCCTGTCACCTCTGACTAGTGTCAACCTGCCTATCACCTAGTGTCAACCTGCCTGTCACCTCTCTGCCTCCTCTCCCTGGCGTCACCTGCCTCTTGCTGTCCCTTCTGACTGGTGTCACCCTGCCTCTCCTTGTCACCTCTCCCTAGCATCACCATGCCTCTCCCTGCTACCTCTCCCTGACACTTCTGACTGGTGTCACCCTGCCTCTCTGTGTCACCTCTTTCCGGTGTCACCCTGCCTCTCCCTATCACCTTTCCCTGTCATCACCCTGCCACCACCTCCTGGTGTCACCCTGCCTCTCCCTGCCACCTCTCCCTGTCACCTTTCCCTAGCATCACCCTTGCGCTTCCTGTCAGCTCTTCCTGGTATCACCCTGCCTTTCCCTGCCACCTCTTCCTGGTGTCACCCTGCCACCAATCACCTCTGACTGGCGTCATCCTGCCTCTCCCAGTCACCTCTCCCTGCTCCCTCTCCCTGACGTCATCCTGCCTCTCCCTGTCACCTCTGACTAGTGTCATCCTGCCTCTCCCTGTCACCTCTCCCTAGTGTCACCCTGCCATCACCCTCCCTCTCCCTGCTAGCTCTCCCTGGCATCATCCTGCCTCTCCCTGTCACCTCTGACTAGTGTCACTCTGCCTGTCCCCTCTCTTTGCCTCCTCTCCCTGGCATCACCTGCCTCTCCCTGTCACTTCTGACTGGTGTCACACTGCCTCTCCTTGTCTCCTCTCCCTGGTGTCACCCTGCCTCTCCTTGTCACCTCTCCCTGGCATCACCCTGCCTCTCCTGTCACCTCTCCCTGGCATTACCCTGCCTCTCCCTGTCACTCCTGACTGGTGTCACCCTGCCTCTCCCTGTCACCTCTTCCCGGTGTCACCCTGCCTCTCCCTATCACCTCTATCTGCCATCACCCTGCCACCACCTCCTTGTGTCACCCTGCCTCTCCCTGCCACCTCTCCCTGGCGTCACCCTGCCACCTCTCCTGGCGTCACCCTGCCTTCCTGCCTCTCCCTGCCACCTCTCCCTGACATCACCCTGCCACCTCTGGCTGGTGTCACCCTGCCTCTCCTGACCTTTTCACCTATCCCTGGCATCACCCTGCCTCTCCCTGATACCTCTCTCTGTCGTCACCCTGCCTCTCCCTGTCACCTCTGACTAGTGTCACCCTGCCTCTCCCTGTCACTTCTATCTGCCTCCTCTCCCTGGCGTCACCTGCCTCTCCTTGTCATTTCTGACTGGTGTCACCCTGCCTCTCCTGTCACCTCTCCCTGGCATCATCTGCATCTCCCTCACCTCTGACTGGTGTCATCCTGCCTCTCCTTGTCACCTCTCCCTGGTGTCACCCTGCCTCTCCCTGTCACCTCTCCTTGGTTTCACCCTGCCTTTCCCTGTCCCTTCTCCCTGGGATCACCGTGTCACCTCTCCCTGGTGTCACCTGCCTCTCCCTGTCACCTCTCTCTGGCATCACCCTACCTCCCCTGTCAACTCTCTCTGGCATCACTTTGCCTCTCCCTGTCACCTCTCCCTGGTATCGCCCTGCCTCTCCCTGCCACCACTCCCTAGCGTCACCCTGCCTCTCCCTGCCACCACTCCCTAGCGTCACCCTGCCTCTCCCTGGGGTCACCCTGCCACCTCTCCCTGGTGTCACCTGCCTATTCCTGTCACCTCTCCCTGCATCACCCTGCTTCTCCCTGTCACCTCTCCCTGGTGTCACCCTGCCTATCCCTGTCAACCCTCCATGGTGTCACCGGGCCTCTCCCTGGCGTCACCCTGCCTCTTCCTGTCACCTCTCTCTGGCATCACCCTGCCTCCTCTATCACCTCTCTCTGGCATCACCCTGCCTCTCCCTGTCACCTCTCCCTGGTGTCACCCTGCCTATCCCTGGCGTCACCCTGCCACCTCTCCCTGGTGTCACCTGCCTCTCCCTATCACCCCTCCCTGGCATTGCCCTGCCTCCCCCTGTCACCTCTCCCTGGCATCACCCTGCCTCTCCCTGGTGTCACCCTGCCTATCCATGTCAATCCTCCATGGTGTCACCCGGCCTCTCCCTGGCGTCACCCTGCCTCTTCCTGTCACCTCTCTCTGGCATCACCCTGCCTCCTCTGTCACCTCTCTCTGGCATCACCCTGCCTCTCCCTGTCACCTCTCCCTGGTGTCACCCTGCCTATACCTGTCAACCCTCCATGGTGTCACCCTGCCTCTTCCTGTCACCTCTCCCTGACGTCACCCAGTCACCTCTCTTTGGTGTCACCTGCCTCTTCCTGTGACCTCTCCTTCCATCACCCTGCTTCTCCCTGTCACCTCTCCCTGGTGTCATCCTGTCTCTCCCTGGTGTCACCCTGCCTCTCCCTGTCACTACTCCCTGATGTCACCCTGCCTCTCCCTGTTAACCCTCCATTGCGTCACCCTGCCTCTTTCTGTCAACTCTCCCTGGCATCACCCTGTCACCTCTTCTTGGCGTCACCTTCCTCTCACTGTCACCTCTCCCCGGCACCACCCTGCCTCTCCATGTCACCTCTCCCTGGCATCACCCTGCCACCACTGCCTCTCATCATCCTGCCTCTCCCTGGTGTCACCCTGCCACTTTTCCCTGGTGTCACCTGCCTCTCCCTGTCACCTCTTCCTGACATCACCCTGCCTCTCCCTGTCCCTTTCCCTGGCGTCACCCTGTCTCTCCCTGTCACCCCTCCCTGGCATCACCCTGCCTCTCCTGTCACCTCTCCCTTGTGTCACCATGCCTTTCCCGGGCATACCCTGTTTCTGCTTATCACCTCTCCCTTGCGTCCCTTTGCCTCTCCCTGTACCAATACCTGGCGTCACTCTGCCTCTCCATTGTATCTTCCTGACACCTCTCCCTGGCATTACCATGCCTCCCCCTGTCACCTTTTCCTGACATCACCCTGCCTCTCCTTATCACCTCTCCCTGGCATCACCCTGCCTCTCCCTATCACCTCACCCTGGCGTCGCTCTGCCTCTCCTTGTCACTTCTCCCTGGCATCACTCTGTCCCACTTGTCCTCTCTCCCTGGTGTCTCCCTGTCACCTGTCCCTGGCGTCACCCTACCTCTCCTTGTCACCACAGCCATATTAAGGAGGGGGTGCAGGGGATACTGCGCCCCGGGTTCCCCTGGCCAGAGCATAATGATATCACTAGCTTTCCCTCTTGTGCAGCAGCAGAACCAGGCTGTCAGAATGCGCAATGGATAGTATGTAGTGCATTCAGAGACACAGAAGTATCAGGCTTCATTACCTACCTTTGAAGCTTCCCAACCAGAGGAGAAATAGAAGTGTCAGTGGAGAAAGTTCCCAGCTTCTACTCCTCTCCTGTGTTGAAATACCTTTATTATCAATGAAATAGTACAACATAGATGACGCCAGTCCAGGAGCAGAGCATTTTGTCCCACCTGGAATGGGTCATGTTGGAAAGTTTGCATAATATAGATCTCACACCCCATTCCTTTGGGCCCCCCTGTCTAAGTGCCCTGGATACCCCAAGGCTTAATCCGGCCCTGCTCGTCACCTGTCCCTGGCATCACCATGCCTATCCCTGTCACCTCTACCTGACATCCCCCTGCCTCTCCCTGTCACCTCTCCGTGGCATCATGGTGCCTCTCCCTGGCGTCACGCTTCCTCTCCCTGTCGCTTCTTGCTGACATCACCCTGCTACCTCTCCCTGGTGTTATGCTGCCTCTCCCTGTCACTTCTCAGTGGCGTCCTGCTGCCTCTCCCTGTATCCCTCTCATCCACTGCCTGTCACTTCTCCCTGGCATCACCTACTGCCTCTCCCTGTCACCCACTTCTTGTCTCCCACTGCCACTCCCTGGCGTCATACACTATCTGTTTCTGTCATTAAGGCCTCATTCTCTGCCTATCATCCACTTTCTCTCCCTATCACACTATCTTTGCTTTCATCCTTTCCCCTTCTCTCCTGTCACCCTCTGCCTCTCCCAGGTGTCACCCCCTGCCTCTCCCTATCATCCTCTGCCAGTCACCATCTGTTTCTCCTTTTCACCCACTGCTGCTCTCCGTCACCTTCTGCTTTGTGTGGCAGGGGTAAGAACGGGGTGGAGGAGGGGGGCCCAAAGCATATTTATGCAACTGTGCCCACCACTGACAAGTTACACCACTGCCCCTTGCACCGACTATAGTTAGGCCCATGCTGTTGCCTGTTGCTTTTACCTGTCTAGGCACGTGTGCTGTTAATTCTGATTCCGTGGTGCAGCTAACATCCGTCTGGGTGGAGCAGAACAGCACTGCATGAAGTCTTGTTAATGCAAGGCTGGATAAAGGATTTGGGGCGCCCCTATGATCTAAACTTAAAGGCATACATTGTGTCACCATTCACAAAAAAAAAAAAAAAAAAGGAAAGAGAAAAACTGTGCTCTTACCCATTGCCTCCACAGTCTCTCTCCTATTGCCTCCTCAGTCTCTCTCCTATTGCCTCCTCAGTCTCTCTCCTATTGCCTCCACAGTCTCTCTCCTACTGCCACATCCATCTCTCTCACATTGCCAGTGCCACCTCCATCTCTTTCACATTGCCACCTCTGTCTCCCTCCCATTGCCACCTCCGTCTCTCTCCCATTGCCACCTCTGACTCTTTCCCATTGCCACCTCCGTCTCTCTCCCATTGCCCCTCCATGGCCAGTATTTACTAAAAATCCGAGTTTTGCCGCTTTGTGGTTTTTTTTCTAAGTACCAATCCGGGAATTCACTAAGCAGAAAACTCAGCATTGTCTGGTCTATTTGTAATGGTTTGATTGGCAAAGTTCTGAAATGAGAATGAATAGACCATCGGTCAAACGCGGCTGTTATTTCATACAATACGGGTATTCACTATTCATTCGTATTTGGGTGTTAGTCTCTGAGTGCTCAAGTGCGGGTCTATTTTTTTTCGACTCGTTAAAAAAAGCAGGAAACAAATAGACCTGCTTTTTCCAGTCGAGTTTGGATAACCATGCACGGATCAGTGAGATCTGTGCATGGTTATCTATGGGAAAGGGTGTGTTTAGTGTCAAAAGTGGAAAAAAAATTGCGTGGGGTCCCCCCTCCTAAGCATAACCAGCCTCGGGCTCTTTGAGCTGGTCCTGGTTGACAAAATATGGGAAAAAAATTGACAGAGGTTCCCCCATATTTCATCAACCAGCACCGGGCTCTGCGCCTGGTCCTGGTTCCAAAAATACGGGGGACAAAAAGCGTAGGGGTCCCCCCGTATTTTTAAAACCAGCACCGGGCTCCACTAGCCAGGTACATAATGCCACAGCCGGGGGACACTTTTATAGTGGTCCCTGCGGCCCTGGCATTACATACCCAACTAGTCACCCCTGGCCGGGGTACCCTGGAGGAGTGGGAACCCCTTAAATCAAGGGGTCCCCCCCTCCAGCCACCCAAGGGCCAGGGGTGAAGCCCGAGGCTGTCCCCCCCCATCCAGGGGCGGTGGATGGGGGGCTGGTAGCCCAGTGTAAAAAATGGTGAATATTGTTTTTAGTAGCAGTACTACAAGTCCCAGCAAGCCTCCCCCGCAAGCTGGTACTTGGAGAACCACAAGTACCAGCATGCGGTGGAAAACCTGGGCCGCTGGTACCTGTAGTACTACTACTAAAAAAATACCCCCCAAAAAACAGGACACACACACCTTGAAAGTATAACTTTAATACATACATACACACCTCCATATACACATACTTACCTTATGTTCACACGAGGGTCGGTCCTCTTCTCCATGTAGAATCCATGGTGTACCTGTGGAAAAAAATTATACTCACAAAATCCAGTGTAGAAGGCTCTTCTTCTTGTAATCCATTTGTAATCCACGTACTTGTCAAAATAAAAAAACAGACACCCGACCTCGCACTGAAAGGGGCCCCATGTTTTCACATGGGACCCCTTTCCCCGAATGCCAGGAACCCCCTCTGACTTAAGTCTAAGAGGGTTCCATCAGCCAATCAGGGAGCGCCACATTGTGGCACCCTCCTGATTGGCTGTGTGCTCCTGTACTATATGACAGGCGGCACACGGCAGTGATGGTATTTACACCAATATAGTAACCCCGAATACAAGGATATATTTACAAATACACGTGGACACGCTTTTTAAAGTCTTTATTCACAATTTTTCAATCTTTTGTCTAGATTCACTTACCTGTTTGTCTGTGATTTTAACTCTATGTTTCACTGTAGTTGGGAAAACTAATTAACTATATTCACATTTTAATACATATCTAATAAAGGTTATATTTTAGAATTCGTTTTTTCCTGTGCGTCGACAATACAGAATTCCTCCTTCTTCTTTTTCTTTAAATAGTCTTGACATACTGTAGTTGACTGCACCCCCTAATTAAATTAACACTGCGTACAATATTAAATAGTGGTTATATGAGTGAATGTATGGTGATGAATCATATACATTCACCTAAGATCATTACAATACTGATTCTTTGAGTGTGCAGATATCCAGCTCTGTCCTCAAACAAATGGTCAGATGGAGAGGGTGAATCAAGAGCTAGAGACCTATTTAAGACTTTATATTTCTTCCTCACAAGATGACTGGGTAGATTTATTGCCTTGGGCGGAGTTTGCCCATAATTTTCATCATCATACTTCTACAGACACTACTCCTTTTTTCGCAGTCTACTGTCAACATCCTAGAGTGCCGGATTTTCAAGATTTGCTCGTTGTGGATGTGCCTGCGGCTTCCTCAGTTCTTCAACAGTTTGCTCAAATTTGGAAGAAGATTCATTTATCTCTTAAGAAAGTTTCCCATCGGTACAAAGTCTATGCTGACCGGAAAAGACGAGCAGTTCCTAGCTTAAAACCGGGCGTCAAAGTCTGGTTGTCTACCCGGAATCTCCGTCTTAGAGTTCCTTCAATTAAATTTGCTTCACGGTTTATTGGGCCATTTCCAGTAGAGTGTGTTATCAATCCGTTGGCTTATAAGTTAAAACTGCCTTCTTATTTGAAAGTTCCCAACTCATTTCATATTTCTCTCCTTAGACCATTAATTCTCAATCGTTTCCAGAGAATTCTTCCAGCAGGTCCAAAGTTGCAGACTCATCAGGGTGTGGCGTATGAGGTGGAAAAGATCCTGGACTCCCTGCATCGTTATGGTCGTTTGCAATATCTGATTGACTGGTCCGGATATGGTCCTGAGGAGAGACGTTGGATCAACGCTTCAGATGTCCATGCTCCACGGTTGGTGCAGTCTTTCCATAGACTTTTCCCTGCCAAGCCTCGTAGGTGTTCGGTGTCCACCCATAAAGGAGGGGGTACGGTCAGGAATCGGCATTCAGCAGCGTCTCACTTACCAGCGCGCTGGTGTGCAGGCCTCCGGAGGTCATGGCCCCAGTCGCGGCTGCATGGATGTGCTGACCGCGAGCGTCATCTCCAGCATTGCTAAGTACCCCTGAGTCAAGTACCGTTTGCGCTTGCATGGGCGCCGCCATGACACCTGCACTCAGCTGACCCAGGCATCCAATCCAACGCTGTGCTTGCCCCCAGAGGTTGAACCACCAATCACCGCAGAGCAGGGGTATAATTTCCAGTCCGTGGCTCAGTCACATCGCCTCGGACAATGAGTCACATTGGTGTCTCAAGTTCTCCTGGTTCTCATGTTCCTGTCTCCAGCGGTTCCCCGTGATTTTTCTCATCACTTCATTTCACCTTCCTGCATTTCCTTAATTCTGCTACAGACTCCAGCTACAGCCAGTCGCAGCTCATCAGCAGTAAGAGACTCTCCTCAGGTGTTTGTTCCATTGCTTTACCTGTGCACCTCGTTATCTTCATACCAACTTATACAGGTTGAGTCTCCCTTATCCAAAATGCTTGGGACCAGAGGTATTTTGGATATGGGATTTTTCCGTATTTTGGAATAATTGCAAACCATAATGAGATATCATGGTGATGGGGCCTAAATCTAAGCACAGAATGCATTTATGTTTCATTTACACCTTATACGCACAGCCTGAAGGTAATTTTAGCCAATATTTTTTTATAACTTTGTGCATTAAAGAAAGTGTGTGTACATTCACACAATTCATTAATGTTTCATATACACTTTATACACACAGCCTGAAGGTCATTTAATACAATATTTTTAATAACTTTGTGTATTAAACAAAGTTTGTGTACATTGAGCCATCAAAAAACAAAGGTTTCACAATCTCACTCTCGCTCAAAAAAGTCCGTATTTCGGAATATTCCGTATTTCGGAATATTTGGATATGGGATACTCAACCTGTACAAAGCTTGTTGTATTGGGACTATCTCCTGCTTGGGTCCTGTGTGGTAATAAGAACTGAACTATACAGAGACTGTGTGCTTTGCAAGTATTACTGGAGTTCTGTCTTCTAAATCATTTGCATCTATTTATCAAATTATTCCACGTTTTGTTATCAGAGACTGTGTGCTTTACAAGTATTACCGAAGTTCTGTTTCCTAAACCATTTGCATTCATTTATCAAGTTATTCCACGTTTTGTTATCAGAGACTTTATTTGCTTTAAACCTTCTGCATTCATCTATCAAGTTCTTCTCAATATATATTGTGTTGTCAGAGACTTTTACCTTGGATTCAGTTACCGTTTATTATTTCTTTTTTTTTTAAACACTTTTTATTGGGTGGGTCACAAAGTTGTTACAAAAGAAACAAAACCTACCAGGCAAAATAGGTAGGCAAAGTACAGATGTAACTGCAATAACTTGAAACATCAACAGATTGGATCCAGTTTTGGAATTTAAAGCAATTTAAAGGGTTACTCTCGGCAACGGAGTGGCCGTCCGTCAAAGAGAGTTGGTAGTAGAGATTAGAAGAAAGTAATAACCAAAGAGAAAATAGAAGGAGTCAGGGAGACAGGGGAGAAAGAGCAGGTCAAGTCAGAATGAAAGAAAAGGAGGAGAGAGAAGGGGAGGGGTGGCCTCCAAAGACAAGAGGTTGGTGGAGCAGCAATGCAGGGTATCAAGTTACAAATGGGGAGGAAGCCTGTTGTAAGGCTAGCCAGGGAGACCATATTTTATCAAATTGTTTAGAGGAGTTACGAATAACAGCGGTCATGTAATCCATTTTATGTACATACCAAATTCGGGAGATTATCACCGGCATTGGGGAGGGAGTCGGGCTCTTCCAGTCCGTGGCTATTTGGCATGTCATAGCCGAAACTACATGTCGAAATAACTTGTTTTGGTGTCGATTAAGAGTAGGGAGAGTCATAGGGAGCAGAAAGTATTGGGGGTCAGGAGAAATGGAGATTTCAAATAGGTGCGAGAGCAAGGCAATAAGCTCACCCCAGATTTTAAAAATTTTCGGGCAGGTCCACCAGATGTGTATAAACGAGCCTACGTCTGCACAACCCCTCCAGCATCTATCCGAGGTGTCGGGGAACATAGTATGTAAGCGGGAAGGGACATAATACCAGCGGTAGAGCAATTTGTAGATATTTTCTTTAATTTTAACACATATGGAACTGGAAGTTGCATTATCCCAGATATCTACCCAGTCTTCATTGTCTATAGTAAATCCCAGCTCCTTTTCCCACGCCAGTTCGTAAGGGGCCCGGGGTGAAGTAGATTTGTCGCTAAGCAAAGAATAAATATCGGAAATGAGGCCCTTAGTGTTGGTGCGTTTCCAGCTAATGTATTCGAAGGGGGATAATTTTCTATTGAGAAGGATAGTGGTAATGGTGGAGTGGAAGTGTCTAATTTGCAGATAGCGGAAGAAGTCCGAAGAAGGGATTACTGTTCCGTCGCGGATATCTGCAAATTGAGGGAAGGAAGCGTCAGAAGTAATGTCATTAATATACAACATGCCGCTCGAGCGCCAGTTTGCATACGAGGATCTACACGTACCCGGGGGGAAGGCTGGATTATGGAACAATGGAATTAGTGGGGACTGGAGTGGGGCCAAAGTAAACCGTCTATTTGTCTAGTCCCATGTCGCTAATGAACGACATACCACGGGATGTGAAAGGACTGTACGGGGGCGCTGGTTCCTGCGAAGCCATAATAGGGATGATAGTGTGGCCAGACCCAACTCCTCTGCCTCAATCCTCACCCAAACCTTCCCCGTCCCGCCCTCGTTGCACCATTGTGCACACTGAGAGAGCTGCGCAGCATAGAAGTATTTTCTAAAGTCCGGGATACCCAGCCCTCCCTCTCTGGAAGGGCGCTGAAGTAGTTTAAGTCTGATGTGACTGCGTTTACGGTTCCAGATAAAAAAGGATGTTTGGTGTTGCAAGGTCTTAAAAACATAAGGAGGAACATAAATCGGGAGAGTCTGAAACAAATATAAAAGTCGGGGGAGCACACTCATCTTGACAGAGTTTATTCTGCCTATCCAGGAGATGAAGTAATTGGACCACTCCAACAAATCATTTTTGATTGTTTGCAATAAGCGGGGGTAATTTGCTTGGAAAAGTTGGTGGTGATGGTGGGTCAAGTACGTACCGATGTACTTGATTTTCTTTTTATACCAGTTACAGGGTAGCATAGTTTGTAAATCGTGTTTGAGTGTTGCCGGGATATGAAAGTCAAGGACCTCCGTTTTGTCAACGTTAATTTTATAACCGGAAAACTGAGAATATAAACGGATCTCGGTTAAAAGAGAGGGAAGGGATTGGGCTGGATCCGTGAGAGAAATCAGGACATCGTCAGCATATAACGCAATCTTGTGCTCGGTTAAGCCCGTGGACACCCCGTGGATAGCAGTGTTATTACGAATCTTTGCTGCCAGAGGCTCCATGACTAGTGCAAAAATTAAAGGAGAAAGTGGGCACCCCTGCCTGGTGCCATTGGCAATCCCAAAACTGGCAGATGAAACACCGTTAACTAAAACCTGGGCCGATGGGGAGCGGTAAAGTGCTTTGATCCCCTCTAAAAATTTACCAGAGAATCCCAATTTATCAAGGACTGCGAAGGCGAAAGACCACGAAATGCGGTCGAAAGCCTTCTCCGCGTCAAGAGCCAGAATGAGGGAAGGAGACTTCTGCTTTTGGATGGAGTAGATTAGGTCTATGGCCCTTCTAGTGTTGTCTGACGCCTGGCGTCCAGGGATGAATCCGACCTGATCCGGGTGGACCAGGCCGGGCAGCATGGGAGCCAGACGGTTGGCTAACCGTTTATTATTTCATTATTGTCATTACTGATGCTAAGTACCACCTGTTATTACATCCTTGCTCTGTGACCTCTGTACGTATTAAACATCAGCGCATATGCGCAGGACTTTTATTCTGCCTCCACGTTTTATATATCGTACCAACACTGACCCACTAGTGCCCCCACCGGGGACAGACAAAATCAGAAACCTGACAGATGGGATGTTTTTGGGTCTTTACCGCATTTCCCGTATGTACTAATTCCAAACAGTTCGGTTTCCGATGTGGAGGTTAACACCAGCAAATGCTGGCATTACCCTATAGAAACCTATGGGCTTCTCTCTGCATTGCATGCTGTCAGAGGGATCCTCCCAGCATGCCTCAAGCCGCAGCATTTCTGCGCATACGCAGATGGACTCCCATGTCGTAAATTTGGAAGTCCAGGGAATGGAGCACATCGTGAAAGACAGCTCTTATTGTTAGTGCATATGCAATTGGTATTGGTGCGATGTGTGACGGGACGTACCGCTGCAGGTTGGTACATCCCGCCGATAGTGAGTAAGAACTGGAAGTGATGTATGTATTTTTGCCAGCATATGAATTCATAGGACAGAGTGCCTGATTCAGATGTGGTTGGAGTTTCTATCACTACAATAATGCTGTATGGTAATGCAGCAGGAGGCGTCAGTAATAAATGCCTCCTGCTACACTAATGATCCGATCTGCATCCTAGGATGCAGCATCGGATTATTGGACTCACAATCGGACGGCGTTTGCGGCACCCATGGTGCTAGCGCAACCTGCCCATTGCAGAGGCCAGGAAATCTTCATCCAGTGACAGAAATTCCTGGCCTCTTCCCTCCCAATAAATGGTGGCAACACGTATCCATTTTCATGAATAGAGGCCGTCGCCGCACCCTGCCCACACCTGAAACGGCATCAGACTGTCCATCACTGAAAGTCTGATGCCGAGTTACTTGCTAAATCGTAGGACCCATTCGCGCACGCACAGAACGGGTCCTGCGCATGTGCAAAGTAATGATTATAGGTACTTAGAGCATACCGTAGCAATAGTTACGGGATCTGAATCACCTCCAGAAAGCAACCCATCAACTTTTGCAGAGATGCACTTCAAAAAGCAAAATATAGGGTGTGCATCTATGGATGCTTCTGGTAGATAAACAGACATAAAATATGTACTAAGCTCCTGTATATTGTTGTGGCTGGTTTATGACCAACTGGCCTAGGTCACGCAAGAGTTTTAGAATTCTGTGATGTTATGGACCTGAATCCTTAGCAATATTATGGGTAGCACAATGGGTAACATTGCTGCCTCACAGAACTGGGGTCATGAGTTATCCCCAAACTTGCGTACATTTGCTCCAGATGATTCTGTTTCCTCCCATGCATAAAAAAAACTTATTGAGAAATTGATTGGCTATTCACTCATATGGACCCCAGTGTGTGTATTAGGGCAATTCTGCGTGATGGCCCCAAAATGCTTTTGGAATGGCTGGGAAAGGCAATTCATGGCCAGTAATATTGCTAAGATAGGCCATCTAACGATGTTTGGCTACGGTAACTTATGGCGTTGTGTGCAGATGAACATCATGGCGACGCATTGCTCTGAATTTAAATTTCACACTGGGGCAGGGTCTGATGTTAATTACCTATTCTCTATGCAGAGATGCATAATATGGTGGTGCTATATAAATATGGACAAAATGTTAACATATGACATGTCAACATAGTGAAGATGTCGACATTAGCATTATGGATAGGTTTGTGGTTAGGGATAGGTTTGTGGTTAGGGATAAGGTTAGGGATACCGTAGAAATCCATTTCTGACATTATGACAATGTTGACATTTCATCAGCGTCAACCTACTGAATGTTGACATGATTATTATTGGTATGATGAACATGTCGACATTCTCTTCTCAACATTATGAATTTGGGTGTCAACCGCCGAGGGTGACGCCAAAGTGCCGGCTCAATATCACAAATTAAATCCTTAACACCACCTGCATATCTTTTAAAATGTATCAGCCAGTAATGAATATGCTTGTGCAAAGCTAGGAGATCTGGAAAACAAGTATAGTTAGGGGTGTACTGCTATGGACCACCTACGGGGTTAATTATTAATACTGCATAACATACACTATTCACTGCATAAGAAGACCAATGTGCACATATATGTCCAGGGTAGTGCTAGATTCTTCTGCAGCTCCCCCAGGCTCCCAGACTTGGTCCAATGTTCTGGAATGGTGCCCACATCCATAGGTGCTGGAACACGGAGGCGGCGGTTCGCCAACCCAAAATATTTAAAGGGGAACCAGTCAAAGTACTGGATCGAGGGGCACAGTGTGGCTTCCATCTGCAGTTAATACTAGCCGTATCAGGAGAGAGATAATACCCTTGCCGGCTGTTTCATCTCCTCCCTTCAAGGGCCCTACTTCCCCTTGCACCCAGATCCAACCCAGCGGCAGTTTTAGGTGCGGGCTAGCAGGGCAGGTGCCAGGGGCACTGCATCCTGAGGATGCGGCTGCAATCACCACGCCAGTGCTATCAGCGCCCACCTGCTGCCCGCACCCCACACTGCAGTGGCTGGCACCCTCCTCTGTCCGTCTCCCGTTGATGGCACCCCACACCATGCTGGATGGCATTCCTCCCCTGGCCGACTCCCAACTCCAGAATCCCACACTGCGTTGCCAGCACCCCCCATGGACACCTCCCCCTGGCCGCACCTGCATACCCCCCTTACTGGACAGGAGTCGGCACTGGATTCGGATGCTGGTGAGTAATGGGGACACAAACAAACACACACACACTCCCTCTTACACTCCCTCTCTCTCTCACACACAAACACACACACACACACACACACACACACACACACACACACTAGAGATGAGCGGGTTCGGTTTCTCTGAATCCGAACCCGCACGAACTTCATGTTTTTTTTCACGGGTCCGAGCGACTCGGATCTTCCCGCCTTGCTCGGTTAACCCGAGCGCGCCCGAACGTCATCATGACGCTGTCGGATTCTCGCGAGACTCGGATTCTATATAAGGAGCCGCGCGTCGCCGCCATTTTCACACGTGCATTGAGATTGATAGGGAGAGGACGTGGCTGGCGTCCTCTCCATTTAGATTAGAAGAGAGAGAGAGAGAGAGAGAGAGAGAGAGATTGACCTGATTTACTGGAGCTTAGGAGTACTGTAGAACTGTAGAGAGTGCAGAGTTTACTAGTGACTGACCACAGTGACCACCAGACAGTGCAGTTTTATTTAATATATCCGTTCTCTGCCTGAAAAAAACGATACACACAGTGACTCAGTCACATACCATATCTGTGTGCACTGCTCAGCCCAGTGTGCTGCATCATCTATGTATATATATCTGACTGTGCTCAGCTCACACAGCTTATAATTGTGGGGGAGACTGGGGAGCACTGCAGTGCCAGTTAATAGTTATAGGTTATAGCAGGAGCCAGGAGTACATATTATTATTAAAATTAAACAGTGCACACTTTTGCTGCAGGAGTGCCACTGCCAGTGTGACTGACCAGTGACCTGACCACACTGACCACCAGTATAGTTAGTAGTATAGTATACTATATTGTGATTGCCTGAAAAAGTTAAACACTCGTCGTGTGACTTCACTTGTGTGGTGTTTTTTTTTTTATTCTATAAAAAACTCATTCTGCTGACAGACAGTGTCCAGCAGGTCCGTCATTATATAATATATACCTGTCCGGCTGCAGTAGTGATATATATATATTTTTTATATCATTATTTATCATCCAGTCGCAGCAGACACAGTACGGTAGTTCACGGCTGTAGCTACCTCTGTGTCGGCACTCGGCAGTCCGTCCATAATTGTATACAACCTACCCGTGGTTTTTTTTTCTTTCTTCTTTATACATACATACTACTACTACATCTCTTTATCAACCAGTCTATATTAGCAGCAGACACAGTACAGTACGGTAGTCCACGGCTGTAGCTACCTCTGTGTCGGCACTCGGCAGTCCGTCCATAATTGTATACCACCTACCCGTGGTTTTTTTTTCTTTCTTCTTTATACATACATACTACTACTACTACATCTCTTTATCAACCAGTCTATATTAGCAGCAGACACAGTACAGTACGGTAGTCCACAGCTGTAGCTACCTCTGTGTCGGCACTGGGCAGTCCGTCCATAATTGTATACCACCTACCCGTGTTTTTTTTTCTTTCTTCTTTATACATACATACTACTACTACATCTCTTTATCAACCAGTCTATATTAGCAGCAGACACAGTACAGTACGGTAGTCCACGGCTGTAGCTACCTCTGTGTCGGCACTGGGCAGTCCGTCCATAATTGTATACCACCTACCCGTGGTTTTTTTTTCTTTCTTCTTTATACATACATACTACTACTACATCTCTTTATCAACCAGTCTATATTAGCAGCAGACACAGTACAGTACGGTAGTCCACGGCTGTAGCTACCTCTGTGTCGGCACTGGGCAGTCCGTCCATAATTGTATACCACCTACCCGTGGTTTTTTTTTCTTTCTTCTTTATACATACATACTACTACTACATCTCTTTATCAACCAGTCTATATTAGCAGCAGACACAGTACAGTACGGTAGTCCACGGCTGTAGCTACCTCTGTGTCGGCACTGGGCAGTCCGTCCATAATTGTATACCACCTACCCGTGGTTTTTTTTTCTTTCTTCTTTATACATACATACTACTACTACATCTCTTTATCAACCAGTCTATATTAGCAGCAGACACAGTACAGTACGGTAGTCCACGGCTGTAGCTACCTCTGTGTCGGCACTCGGCAGTCCGTCCATAATTGTATACCACCTACCCGTGGTTTTTTTTTCTTTCTTCTTTATACATACATACTACTACTACATCTCTTTATCAACCAGTCTATATTAGCAGCAGACACAGTACAGTACGGTAGTCCACGGCTGTAGCTACCTCTGTGTCGGCACTGGGCAGTCCATCCATAATTGTATACCACCTACCCGTGGTTTTTTTTTCTTTCTTCTTTATACATACATACTACTACTACTACATCTCTTTATCAACCAGTCTATATTAGCAGCAGACACAGTACAGTACGGTAGTTCACGGCTGTAGCTACCTCTGTGTCGGCACTCGGCAGTCCGTCCATAATTGTATACCACCTACCCGTGGTTTTTTTTTCTTTCTTCTTTATACATACATACTACTACTACATCTCTTTATCAACCAGTCTATATTAGCAGCAGACACAGTACAGTACGGTAGTCCACGGCTGTAGCTACCTCTGTGTCGGCACTCGGCAGTCCATCCATAATTGTATACTAGTATCCATCCATCTCCATTGTTTACCTGAGGTGCCTTTTAGTTGTGCCTATTAAAATATGGAGAACAAAAATTTTGAGGTTCCAAAATTAGGGAAAGATCAAGATCCACTTCCACCTCGTGCTGAAGCTGCTGCCACTAGTCATGGCCGAGACGATGAAATGCCAGCAACGTCGTCTGCCAAGGCCGATGCCCAATGTCATAGTACAGAGCATGTCAAATCCAAAACACCAAATATCAGTAAAAAAAGGACTCCAAAACCTAAAATAAAATTGTCGGAGGAGAAGCGTAAACTTGCCAATATGCCATTTACCACACGGAGTGGCAAGGAACGGCTGAGGCCCTGGCCTATGTTCATGGCTAGTGGTTCAGCTTCACATGAGGATGGAGGCACTCAGCCTCTCGCTAGAAAAATGAAAAGACTCAAGCTGGCAAAAGCAGTAGCACCGCAAAGAACTGTGCGTTCTTCGAAATCCCAAATCCACAAGGAGAGTCCAATTGTGTCGGTTGCGATGCCTGACCTTCCCAACACTGGACGTGAAGAGCATGCGCCTTCCACCATTTGCACGCCCCCTGCAAGTGCTGGAAGGAGCACCCGCAGTCCAGTTCCTGATAGTCAGATTGAAGATGTCAGTGTTGAAGTACACCAGGATGAGGAGGATATGGGTGTTGCTGGCGCTGGGGAGGAAATTGACCAGGAGGATTCTGATGGTGAGGTGGTTTGTTTAAGTCAGGCACCCGGGGAGACACCTGTTGTCCGTGGGAGGAATAGGGCCGTTGACATGCCTGGTGAAAATACCAAAAAAATCAGCTCTTCGGTGTGGAAGTATTTCACCAGAAATGCGGACAACAGGTGTCAAGCCGTGTGTTCCCTTTGTCAAGCTGTAATAAGTAGGGGTAAGGACGTTAACCACCTCGGAACATCCTCCCTTATACGTCACCTGCAGCGCATTCATAATAAGTCAGTGACAAGTTCAAAAACTTGGGCCGACAGCGGAAGCAGTCCACTGACCAGTAAATCCCTTCCTCTTGTAACCAAGCTCACGCAAACCACCCCACCAACTCCCTCAGTGTCAATTTCCTCCTTCCCCAGGAATGCCAATAGTCCTGCAGGCCATGTCACTGACAATTCTGACGAGTCCTCTCCTGCCTGGGATTCCTCCGATGCATCCTTGCGTGTAACGCCTACTGCTGCTGGCGCTGCTGTTGTTGCTGCTGGGAGTCGATGGTCATCCCAGAGGGGAAGTCGTAAGCCCACTTGTACTACTTCCAGTAAGCAATTGACTGTCCAACAGTCCTTTGCGAGGAAGATGAAATATCACAGCAGTCATCCTGTTGCAAAGTGGATAACTGAGTCCTTGACAACTATGTTGGTGTTAGACGTGCGTCCGGTATCCGCCGTTAGTTCACAGGGAACTAGACAATTTATTGAGGCAGTGTGCCCCCGTTACCAAATACCATCTAGGTTCCACTTCTGTAGGCAGGCGATACCGAGAATGTACACGGACGTCAGAAAAAGACTCACCAGTGTCCTAATAAATGCAGTTGTACCCAATGTCCACTTAACCACGGACATGTGGACAAGTGGAGCAGGGCAGGGTCAGGACTATATGACTGTGACAGCCCACTGGGTAGATGTATGGACTCCCGCCGCAAGAACAGCAGCGGCGGCACCAGTAGCAGCATCTCGCAAACGCCAACTCTTTCCTAGGCAGGCTACGCTTTGTATCACCGCTTTCCAGAATACGCACACAGCTAAAAACCTCTTACGGCAACTGAGGAAGATCATCGCAGAATGGCTTACCCCAATTGGACTCTCCTGTGGATTTGTGGCATCGGACAACGCCAGCAATATTGTGTGTGCATTAAATATGGGCAAATTCCAGCACGTCCCATGTTTTGCACATACCTTGAATTTGGTGGTGCAGAATTTTTTAAAAAACGACAGGGGCGTGCAAGAGATGCTGTCGGTGGCCAGAAGAATTGCGGGACACTTTCGGCGTACAGGCACCACGTACAGAAGACTGGAGCACCACCAAAAACTACTGAACCTGCCCTGCCATCATCTGAAGCAAGAAGTGGTAACGAGGTGGAATTCAACCCTCTATATGCTTCAGAGGTTGGAGGAGCAGCAAAAGGCCATTCAAGCCTATACAATTGAGCACGATATAGGAGGTGGAATGCACCTGTCTCAAGTGCAGTGGAGAATGATTTCAACGTTGTGCAAGGTTCTGATGCCCTTTGAACTTGCCACACGTGAAGTCAGTTCAGACACTGCCAGCATGAGTCAGGTCATTCCCCTCATCAGGCTTTTGCAGAAGAAGCTGGAGGCATTGAAGAAGGAGCTAAAAGGGAGCGATTCCGCTAGGCATGTGGGACTTGTGGATGCAGCCCTTAATTCGCTTAACAAGGATTCACGGGTGGTCAATCTGTTGAAATCAGAGCACTACATTTTGGCCACCGTGCTCGATCCTAGATTTAAAACCTACCTTGGATCTCTCTTTCCGGCAGACACAAGTCTGCTGGGGTGCAAAGACCTGCTGGTGACAAAATTGTCAAGTCAAGCGGAACGCGACCTGTCAACATCTCCTCCTTCACATTCTCCCGCAACTGGGGGTGCGAGGAAAAGGCTCAGAATTCCGAGCCCACCCGCTGGCGGTGATGCAGGGCAGTCTGGAGCGACTGCTGATGCTGACATCTGGTCCGGACTGAAGGACCTGACAACGATTACGGACATGTCGTCTACTGTCACTGTATATGATTCTCTCAACATTGAAAGAATGGTGGAGGATTATATGAGTGACCGCATCCAAGTAGGCACGTCAGACAGTCCGTACTTATACTGGCAGGAAAAAGAGGCAATTTGGAGGCCCTTGCACAAACTGGCTTTATTCTACCTAAGTTGCCCTCCCACAAGTGTGTACTCCGAAAGAGTGTTTAGTGCCGCCGCTCACCTTGTCAGCAATCGGCGTACGAGGTTACATCCAGAAAATGTGGAGAAGATGATGTTCATTAAAATGAATTATAATCAATTCCTCCGCGGAGACATTGACCAGCAGCAATTGCCTCCACAAAGTACACAGGGAGCTGAGATGGTGGATTCCAGTGGGGACGAATTGATAATCTGTGAGGAGGGGGATGTACACGGTGATATATCGGAGGATGATGATGAGGTGGACATCTTGCCTCTGTAGAGCCAGTTTGTGCAAGGAGAGATTAATTGCTTCTTTTTTGGTGGGGGTCCAAACCAACCCGTCATATCAGTCACAGTCGTGTGGCAGACCCTGTCACTGAAATGATGGGTTGGTTAAAGTGTGCATGTCCTGTTTATACAACATAAGGGTGGGTGGGAGGGCCCAAGGACAATTCCATCTTGCACCTCTTTTTTCTTTTCTTTTTCTTTGCGTCATGTGCTGTTTGGGGAGGGTTTTTTGGAAGGGACATCCTGCGTGACACTGCAGTGCCACTCCTAGATGGGCCCGGTGTTTGTGTCGGCCACTAGGGTCGCTAATCTTACTCACACAGCTACCTCATTGCGCCTCTTTTTTTCTTTGCGTCATGTGCTGTTTGGGGAGGGTTTTTTGGAAGGGACATCCTGCGTGACACTGCAGTGCCACTCCTAGATGGGCCAGGTGTTTGTGTCGGGCACTTGGGTCGCTGAGCTTAGTCACACAGCTACCTCATTGCACCTCTTTTTTTCTTTGCGTCATGTGCTGTTTGGGGAGTGTTTTTTGGAAGGGCCATCCTGCGTGACACTGCAGTGCCACTCCTAGATGGGCCAGGTGTTTGTGTCGGCCACTAGGGTCGCTTAGCTTAGTCATCCAGCGACCTCGGTGCAAATTTTAGGACTAAAAATAATATTGTGAGGTGTGAGGTATTCAGAATAGACTGAAAATGAGTGGAAATTATGGTTTTTGAGGTTAATAATAATATGGGATCAAAATGACTCCCAAATTCTATGATTTAAGCTGTTTTTTAGGGTTTTTTGAAAAAAACACCCGAATCCAAAACACACCTGAATCCGACAAAAAAAATTCGGTGAGGTTTTGCCAAAACGCGGTCGAACCCAAAACACGGCCGCGGAACCGAACCCAAAACCAAAACACAAAACCCGAAAAATTTCAGGCGCTCATCTCTAACACACACACACACTCTCTCTCTCTCTTTCTCTATAGACGGGCTACCTGGTGCAATGTGTATAAGGGGTTAACTGGTGCAATGTGTATAAGGGGCTACCTGGTGCAATGTGTATAAGGGGCTCTACCTGGTGCAATGTGTATAAGGGGCTACCTGGTGCAATGTGTATAAGGGGCTACCTGGTGCAATGTGTATAATGCGCTCTACCTGGTGCAATGTGTATAAAGGGTTCTACTTGGCACAATGTGTATAAGGGGTTACCTGGCACAATATGTATAAGGGGCTACCTGGTACAGTGTGTATAAGGGGCTACCTGGCGCAATGAATATAAAGGGGCAACCTATTGCAATGTGTATAAGGGGCTCTACCTGGTGCAATGTGTGTAAGCGGCTACCTGGTACAATGTATATAAAAGGCTCAACCTGGTGCAATGTGTATAAGAGGCTCTACCTGTTGCTATGTGTATAAGGGGCTACCTGGTGCAATGTGTATAAGGGGCTCTACTTGGCACAATGTGTATAAGGGGCTACCTGGCACGATATGTATAAGGGGCTACCTGGTACAGTGTGTATAAGAGGCTCTACCTGGCGCAATGTGTATAAGGGGCTACCTGGTGCAATGTGTATAAGGGGCTACCTGGCGCAATGAGCATAAGGGGCTCTACCTGGTGCAATGTGTGTAAGGTGCTACCTGGTACAATGTATATAAAAGGCTCAAACTGGCGCAATGTGTATAAGAGGCTCTACCTGTTGTTATGTGTATAAGGGGCTACCTGGTGCAATGTGTATAAGGGGCTCTACTTGGCACAATGTGTATAAGGGGCTACCTGGCACAATGTGTATAAGGGGCTACATGGCGCAATGTGTATAAGGGGATACCTGGTGCAATGTGTATAATGTGCTACCTGGCACAATGTTTATAAGGGGATAACTGGTGCAATGTGTATAAGGGGCTACCTTATGTAATGTATATAACAAGCTCATCCTTGCACAATGTACATAAGAGGCTCTACCAGATGCAATGTGTATAAGGGGCTACCTTGTGCAATGTATATAACAGGCTCTACCTGGTGCAACGTGTATAAGAGGCTATACCTGGTGCAACGTGTATAAGAGGCTCTACCTGGCACAATGTGTATAAGTGGCATAAAGTGTGTAAGGGGCTCAGCTTGGTGCAATGTGTATAAGGAGCTCTACCTGGCATAATGTGTATAAAAGGGCACAACCTGGCATAATGTGTATAAGGCGCTACCTGGCACAATGTGTATAAGGCGCTCTACCTGGCGCAATGTGTATAAGTGGCCTACCTGGTGCAATGTGTATAAGGGGCTACCTGGCACAATGTGTATAAGAGGCTTCCTGGCGCAATGTGTATAAGAGGCTACCTAGTGCAATGTGTATAAGGGGCTCTCTGGTGCAATGTGTATAAGGAGCTCTACCTGGTGCAATGTATATAAGAGGCTCTACCTGGTGCAATGTGTATAAGGGGCTACCTGGTGCAATGTGTATAAGGAGCTCTACCTGGTGCAATGTGTATAAGAGGCTCAGCCTGGCACAATGTGTATATGAGGCTCTACCTGGTGCAGTGTGTATAAGGGGCTATCTTGTGCAATGTATATAACAGGCTCAACCTGGCGCAATGTGTAGAAGAGGCTCTACCTGGCACAACATATATAAGAGGCTATACCTGGCGCAATGTGTATAAGGCTCTACCTGGTGTAACATGTGTAAGGGGCTCTGCCTGGTGCAATGTGTATAAGTATCTCTGCCTGGCGCAGTGTGTATGAGGGGCTCTACCTGGCATAATGTGTATAAAATGGGCTCTACCTGGCATAATGTGTATAAGGGGCTCTAACTGGTGCAATATGTATAAGATGCACTTCCTGGCGAGTATAAGAGATACTACTCTGTGGTGTAATATGACTGACGGACATTAATGTGCGGTGTAATGTGATTTGGTACTATTCTGTGGCCACTCCCCTTCCCAGTGAAGCCACACCCCTATATTTTTTATGCACGCCTTCGGCACACCCTGTCCTTGGTTTCAATGGGGAAGGGGGAGGCACCAAAGGAAATGTTTGCCATGGGTCCCATAAGGTCTAGATCCTGATCCAACTCCTGCAGTATATGGCTAGTTACTGAGGCTGGCCCCTCCTCTGGGACCATCCCTGTGTCTTTCTCCCCTCCCACTTCATGTTTCTAACTTCTTCCTCCTCCCACCTTTGTTCTCTCACCCTCTTCCTTCATGACACCCCCTGACCTCCCCCATTTCCAACTTGGTTCAGTTGAAAATATACCCTGTAAAGTCTGCACCACATACATATCTGTGATCCATAGGATTGCATAGTTGTGTACACTCCTGTGAACATGCGGGCACACCTAGTTGCAATTGCGATGTGGCCACACATGCAACCCATTCACGGGTAAGCTGAAGGCGGCCGCATCTGTAGATAGATAGATAGATATGTCATCAGGTAGGTTGTGTGATGGGTAAGTCCAGGTTGTGGGGAGGGTCCATCTGAAATAAAAGCATTCAGCTTAGACAGAAATGTCTCTACTGCCGTATCTGACTTACAGTGATCGCTGGTCCTGTATTTGTCAGAATTATGACATACACTGCACTTTGTATGATGCATATTACAGCTGGTGAAGGACTAATTATGTGCTTAATTCAGACCTGGATGCTGCTGTGGCAGCATTCGCAGTCTGAAGCCCAGTGAGTAGGGAGGCCAATCCCGGGATCGGCGGGATCCCAGGATTTTGGCCCAAAAATGCCGGGATTTGAATCCCGGGATTGGAGCCTCCAATCCCGGGATTCACGGGATTAGAGTGCGCATGCGCAGTTTTTACCGGACAGCGCTGAGCACTATAGTTCAGCGCTGCCCGGCTGTCAGCGAGGTAGTTCCACACACACACTGACCGCGCTGGCGGCATTTCAAATGTAGCACCGGCCGCCAGCCAATCAGAGCTGGCAGACCGGCAGCCAACCAGGGAAGCGGCAAGTGTGTGTCCATGGCTGCTGCCCGCGGCCTGCCCAATTAGTAAGTACTATCGCTACCTACAGTCACACTCCCTCACTGCTCCAGACATCCTCCCTCTCTCTCTCTCTGCTCCTGACATCCTCCCTGCTCGCTACACCCACCTTCCCTTCCTGCTCCTCACATGCTCCCTACACACCCACTGTCCCGCTGCTCCCTACACCCACCCTCCCTTCCTGCTCCTTACATGCTCCCTACACCCACCCTGCCTTGCTCCCTACATCCACCCTCCCTCCCTCGCTGCCTTCCACCCCTCGCTGCCCTCCACATATACTCTCTCTGCTCCCTACACTGCCCCCTACTGCAATCCCGGGATCCCGGGAATCCCGGGATCGAGCTTTTTTTTTTTTGAGTACCTGGAACCCCCCCCCCCCCCCCCGATGAGCTGAATTGTTTATGTTTGAGACGGAGACAGCTGTGTCTCTGTCTTAGCAAAAGCTGCGACCACGATCGCAATCGCAACCGCGGAGCTACCTGCTGTAGCACAACAGAGAGCTATGCACTTCTCTGCATACAGAATGTCCGAGAGGGAGCTGCTAGCTGTGCATGCTCAGCCACAGCAGCTCCCTCTGTTCTCACACCGCTGGCAGTCCGCTCCCAGCCCCCGTGGTACAGGATGCATAAAATACATGTAAGTTTACAGTTTGTGTGTACAGTATGTATATATGAATGCATTCGTAGGCATGTACTGTATGTGTGGGTTTTTGTGTATATTTTATGAATGGGTGTGCCATATACTGTAAGTGTGTTTGTATGTATATATGTGTTATTTTACCATAACATTAGATGTATCTACAAAACCTTTTAAGGACAAGCAAATCCTAAAATTTGAAATCCACAGTTAGGGGTATTTAAAGGTTTTTCACACAATTTTAATACAACATATAAAAGACAAATGGTAAAATTGCAAGCGTACAGAATAAAAGGAAATGCAAGCTTATCAGTCCATATAAGCAATCGGGTACATCCTGTTTCCCATAAATTTCCAAGAAATGGTAAAAATGCAAACGTACAAAAATGTAAGTTAAAAAAGGCTTATCTGTCCATAAAGAGGTTCATGTGCAGCAGGTCCAACGCGTTTCGTCAATAGTTTGACTTCATCATGGGAACCATGCACCTGAACCTCTTTATGGACAGATAAGCTTTTTTAATTTACATTTTTGTACGTTTGCATTTTTACCATTTCTTGGAAATTTATGGGAAACAGGATGTACCCGATTGCTTATATGGACTGATAAGCTTGAATTTCCTTTTATTCTGTACGCTTGCAATTTTACCATTTGTCTTTTATACTGTATGTTGTATTAAAATTGTGTGGAAAAACCTTTAAATATTCCTGGCTGTGGATTTCAAATATTAGGATTTGCTTGTCCTTAAAAGGTTTTTTTTAGATACAACTAATTTTATGGTGAAATAATGATGTGAAAACTGTACGCGCTATGCTATTTTTGTCTTATCTTTTTTTATATACTCACATTGGTCATGTGACCGAAGATACTATTTGCATCAGATAAGTAGTGTCCTTATACTTACACTTGGTCCACTTTATATATATATTTTTTAGCCACTAGTAGGCGCCCTTTTCTCCACTCGTTCAGTTTTATGTTGCATACTGTATGTGCTCCCAAGCACATATCACATTGTTTAAGGTTGCTGCCATCCATTATATGGAGGAGGGTGTATATATGTGTGTGTGTGTGTATATATGTGTGTGTATGTGTGTATATATATATATATATATGTACATACACACACACACACACACACACACACACGGAATCCCCCGACTAAATCCTGCGTTTGCCCCTGTCCGCACTGCGCGTGCGCACAAAGTGAGATGTTACGGCATCTCACTTGTGCGATCGCCTCTGCCTGACTGACAGGCACAGGCATTAGCAGGGCGGGAGGGGGTGTTGTGGCAGTGTTAAAGGGGCATCAACTTGGCGTTGGGAGGGCGTGGTCCAGACAATGCAGGTTTGTCCGGACCATTTGCGGGGGGTGGGCCGTGATGGCTGCGTGACAGCACATGCAGCCGCTGTGTCCCGAAATATGGCGGGTGGCGGTCTGCCTTCGCAGCTAGACTGCGTAGGCAAAGGGCTACTCGAAACATGCAAAAGCATCATCGCCTTGCGATGCTTTCGTATGTCTGCAGGGGGGAGGGGGTCAAGACCTGGCATGCGGGGAGGACTTGCCCTGTGCTGGGCGTCCCCCCCACATGTCAGAGATTTTGATCATAGATGTGCGTTTTTATGCACATCTACGATCAGGTCTGAATTACCCCCTATGTCCTCTTCATGGAAATCCCTTACTAACATAGTTAATGAGGTTGAAAAAAGACAAACTGTCTATCGAGTTCAACCTGTATTATAATTCTTACACTATTCTGTGTGTAACTATAGTGTAACCATAATGACCCGGATGAAGTTATATTTTAAGTCTATCTAACGCTATTCGTGCTGTTTCTAAAATACATTTATTTAAAATGATATATCCTTGGATATCTTTTTCAGTTAGAAATTTATCTAATCCATTTTTAAACATATTGAGTCCACCATTACTACCTTCTCTGACAGAGAATTCCATATCCTTACTGCCCCAACCTGGTTTTGCTTTATAAATGATTGCTGCTTTAAAAAACAGGCAAATTCGCACGAAATTCCAGCACCTCCGCAACTTGGAAGCTATTACATTTAGCTAATACAGTGTTTTACAATACCCATGCCACCTTACTGATGTGGTATGAGTGGCCAGCGGCCAGGTTCCCGGGGGCCAGCATACCGGCGCTGGTATCCTGACCGCTGGCATACCGACAGCTGGGCAAGCATTAATAAACCCCTTAAGGGCTGCCGGCGATCGGGATCCCGGCACCGGTATGCTGGCTGCCGGGATCCTGGCCGGCGGCATACTGAAGACCACCCGCACCTTGGCCCTCATTCCGAGTTGTTCGCTCGCAAGCTGCTTTTAGCAGCTTTGCACACGCTAAGCCGTCGCCTACTGGGAGTGAATCTTAGCTTATCAAAATTGCGAACGAAAGATTTGCAATATTGCTATAAGACATCTCTGTGCAGTTTCTGAGTAACTCGAGACTTACTCGGCATCTGCGATCAGTTCAGTGCTTGTCGTTCCTGGTTTGACGTCACAAACACACCCAGCGTTCGCCCAGACACTCCTCCGTTTATCCAGCCACTCCCGCGTTTTTCACAGAAACGGTAGCGTTTTTTCGCACACACCCATAAAACGGCTAGTTTCCGCCCAGAAACACCCACTTCCTGTCAATCACATTACGATCACCAGAACGAAGAAAAAAACGTGAGTAAAAAACCTAACTGCATAGCAAATTTACTTGGCGCAGTCGCACTGCGGACATTGCGCATGCGCACTAAGCGGAAAATCGCTGCGATGCGAAAAAATTTACCTAGCGAACAACTCGGAATGACCCCCCTTACCCTTGCATAATACACAAATGCTCTCAAGGTTACTCTGAGATCATTGGGGGTATATTTACTAATATGTAGGTTTATAGAAGTGGAGATGTTGCCCATAGCAACCAATCACATTCTACTTATCATTTATCTAGCATCTTCCAGAAGATAATAGCTAGAATCTGATTGGTTTCTTTGGACAAGATCTCCACTTCTATAAACCTGTACTTTAGTAGAGCTACCCCTGGGAGTGTGAGAATGTGAAAAATTGTGAAAATATACTATTTTGCATTCCCACTGCCTACAATTCATTCTTTCCCACCCTGAAAAAAATTATTACAATTATTTTAAAATTCTGCCCAACCTACCAGATTCGTGTAGCAATTACATCAACTATGCTTTGGAGTTACTGAATCATTTTACTATTAAGGAATGCAGTGTTTCATCCAGGTAGTAATATATGGGTCCAGAAATGTGTATCCTTCCCTTCTCTCAGTGTTTGCCAGGTGACTTTCAGGTATGCTGATAAAGGGATAAAATTGCAAGTCACACTATGGGAATATTTTATTTCATGGTGCCATAACTCTGTCACTGAATATGGGTGCTTTGTTCATCCCAAAAAAGTGCCACGATTGTGATCAGACCTCCTTACATGAGTCAGACTGGTGTTCTTGCTTTATAAATACACATATTGAAAGTGCTTGTGTGATGGTCTTAATATTTAGTTGTATTTTATCACAAGTGGCATCTATAGATTTCATCATCAACCCCTTTCAATGCAAGGCACGTGGGTGGGAGAGCATCATAAATACAATGAAAGGGAAATAAAGGCCACAAAACCTAAATATTTCTGATACTGCTGTGTCCATATTTCATTGTGATCAGAGACTAGCTAAAGTGACCCTGTAACTGCCCGGTGACCTTTGTAATTGAATGGATTATAGTAAGTAAAGTAAATACAGTATGGTAATGCACTGTACACTAAATGCTGCCACCTAGGAGCAGGTTTGGATCGCACTGGTGTCTCCTGAGAGGGGAGAGCAGGTAGCCACTTGGAATATACTGGGAAGGACATATAGACATCCAGTGCACTTTATAAATAAGAAAAGAACAAAGTTTTGCTTGGCTTTAAGGTAATTTGTATGTTAAGATAAGTCCTATATTGTGTTTGCACACGCAGAGCTGTTTGTTGTGCACAGGTGCATGGTCCAATAGCACAAACATATACTTGCACAGCCCTCTAATCATGCCTGCAGCCCCACCTCTTGCCCACAATTACACACATAGCCACGTAAAAGACAGACGCATATATACAAATGCCCTATTCCCAGTGGGAATAAGTAGTATTTTTTTTTTTTTTAGTGGTACTGATAGTTAAAATGGGTGTGGTCATGTGTCATGAGGGGGCATGGTCACACAAAACTAGGGGAGTTGCTACATGACAATAGGGGCATGGCCACATTATGCCACACACCGTAATGCCCCTTACACATTATGCCACACACCATAATGCTTATTACACATTAGGCCACACACCGTTATGCTTATTACACATTAGGCCACACACCGTAATGCTTATTACACATTATGCCACACACCGTAATGCCCATTACACATTATGTCACACACCGTAATGCCTGACATATTGTACCACACACTGTAATGCCTATTACATATTATGCCACACAGTTAAGCCTCTGACCCCATTTCTAATTGTAAAGCGCAACAGAATATGCTGCGCTATATAAGAAACTGTTAATAAATAATAAAATAAATAAATTTTATGTCCCACACCAAAAATACCCCTTATAAATGATACCCCAGTGGAGGGCTGATGTTACTGCATACCACCACCAAATTTCTTAATGGTACTCTGTACCACCCTACTTTCAGCATTGCCTACTCCACATGCAAACACATTAAGGCTGATTCCGAGGGGCTGTCCCCCTTTCACACTATACCAGGGAAATTCCCAGGTTGACCTCTTTCAGATATACAGTAAGCCAGCATACACACTCATACATGTCATACACACACATGACAAACTCACACACACACATACATGTCACACACACACACACACACACACACACACACACACACACACACATACATGTCATGCACACACACACACACACACACACACACACACACACACGACAAACTCATACACGCACATACATGTCATATACATACATACACACATACATGTCATACACACACACTCATACATACTCCTTCTCCAGCCCTCACTACAATCGGCAGCATTCCTGTAGCTAGGGAGAGCCACTGCTTTTACACACTGACGCCCACCCCTTCCCCCCCCCACACACACACACACACACCAGGCTGCCCCAACTGGCTAATCAGTGGCTTCTGGGTGCGACCTGGGAGTAATCATGGGTCGCACCATTCAGATTTAACCCGGGACGAAAGTTCTGGGAAAAACCCTGGTCAATAGCAGGGGCGCTGACATAAGAACGTTTTCCTGGGTTGGTACCTTTGTGGCAGTAGTTTTACCGAGCCCTGGCAAAAACCCGGGACTATCACTAAATGTCTGATATCCCTTTCAGACATAAGACCCAAGAAATACATGGGTACGACCCAGGCCTATCAACTCTGGAATTTCATGGTTCTCAGTCTGAGTCCCCCATTCACACTTGTAAGCTGGTAAGAGCAGGGCCTTCTTCCCACATGTGCTTTTCCTTCTCTTACACTATCTATACTTCATACTCCCTTTGATGACACCTAACCATCTGGTGTTCTGTACTTGTCCTATATTGTCTTGAACTGTAAGTGCTGTTTTCTTGTTTTGCTCCCTTTGTTTATGTACTCTGTAATGGGCGATGTGGATTCCTTGTGGCGCCATATAACATAGTAACATAGTATTTGAGGTTGAATAGAGGCAAATTGCCCATCGTGTTCAACCTGTTTTAAGTTGTGATGATTCTGCATACTTGCTAAATAATGTTTTAGTTAGCTACTATAACTCATGTTACCCCCGGATTAACCACGTTGATATTTTAAGTATTATAACCTTGGATAGCTTTTTCATTCAGAAATTTATCCATTCCTTCTTTAAATCCAATTACAGAGTCCGCCATTACCGCCTTCCCTGGCAGGGAATTCCACATCCTGATTGCCCTAACAGTGAAGAACCCTTTCCTCCGTTGCGTTCGGAACTTTCTCTCCTCCAGTCGCAGCGAGTGCCCACGTGTCCTAAACTGTGTTCTTTTAATAAATAATTCCTCTGATAACTGTTTGTGATGTCCCTTTACATATTTGAAGATATTAATAATATCTCCTCTTATGCGCCTCTTTTCTAGTGTATACATATTCAGCCTAGTAAGTCTTTCCTTATAGTCCAGTTCTTTTAGGCCTTTAATCAATTTAGTAGCTCGCCTTTGAACACTTTCGAGTTCACTGATGTCTTTTTTATACAATGGTGCCCAAAACTGAACACAATATTCCAGGTGCGGACGTACCAATGCCTTATACAGCGGCATGATTACATCCGAGTCCCTTGTCTCAATTCCCCTTTTTATGCACGCTAGCACCTTACTTGCCTTCTTTACTGCGTTGACATTGTGTACGGTTATTAAGCCTATTATCAATGAATACCCCCAAATCTTTTTCCAACTCTGTTTCCCCTAGGCGTTCCCCATTTAATATGTAGGATGCAAGTTTGTTTTTAGTCCCAAAATGCATAACCTTGCATTTGTCTGTATTGAACCTCATTTTCCATTTAGACGCCCAGAGTTCAAGTTTAGATAGATCATTCTGCAAGGACTCCACATCCAGTTCTGAACTAATTTCCTTACACAGTTTAGTATCATCTGCAAAGATTGACACTGTGCTTTCCAGGCCTATTTCTAGGTCATTGATAAATATGTTGAACAAATATATAAATAATGGATAATAATAATATTATTAATACACAAAAACTCTGGAAATTCCTGGGTCAGATGCGTTCACACTGAACCAGAGTCTGCACTGGAATTTGGTGTGTATAAAGGGGATGCTTTCATGTTTATTATTCAGCCTTTGATATTTGTTAATAGCACATTTGTGGTTTTATTTCCTATTTAAATACATTTTGCTTTAAAGCTGTGCTACATACTAAATAATTATTTTTTCTTACTAAGGTGCTCCCACTCACATTCCCGCTCCCACACCCAGCTATCAGCCAGTATTACCATTCCTCAGTGTCAGATCTTCTCTTCTATTGTGTGAACTTCCTGTAAGTATACAGCACTTGTATAGTCTACTGTGTAATAGTCTAAATTTGGCTGGGTTATGTTATAGCCATTAGCCAAACAGCCAATCAGACACTTTTCTTCCAATCTGGGTCTAAAAACCCAGGTTGGATGCGTTCACCCTAGAGGCAACCCGGGTCACACACCAGAAAAACCCTGATAGAGACCAGGATTGTGGACCCGTGACTTTGACCCGGTTCATTTTTGTTGACACAACGTTTACGTTCTAAAACCCAGGTTTTCTGTGGTATGTCTAAAAGGAGTAGGAAAGGAGTTTAGGACACTACTGTAGGGAATAAAACAATAATAATAATTATTATTATTATTAAAATTATTATTATTATTTTACTTATATAGCGTAATTCTCCAATAGAACTCAAGGCACTTAACAGAATTAACAGAATTAAGTACAGAAACAATGAAGAACAGAAAAGCTTTTCATAAAATACATAGAGCATGGAGATGTTAAAGAGACATTATGGAAATGCTTGAGTAAACAGGAAAGTCTTGAGTCTGTTTTTGAAGGATTGTAGAGTTGGAGCCTCTCGAACTGTGCAGGGAAGCGAGTTCCATAGAGTTGGAGCCACATAACAAAGAGCTCGACCCCCAGATGAATTAAAGGAGATTCTAGGTGCTGCTAATAGTCCTTCATCTACAGATCGCAGTAATCGAGTGGGGCAGTATGGCATCAGATGCTGCTTCAGGTACCTTAGGCCCTGGTCATGTAGTGCTTTGAATGTCAGCAAGCCAATCTTGAAGATAATTTGGCATTTTAGTGGCAGCTAGTGGAGGGATTAGAGAATGGGTGTTTTGCAGCTAGAACGGGGCTGGTTGGTTAACAGCCTGGTAGCTGCATTTTCTGCCAGCTGTAAGCGGTGCAATTCTTTTGCTGGGAGACCAAGGTAGAGGGCATTGCAGTAGTCTATTCGAGATGACACAAATGTATGTATGACTTTTGGCAGATCTTCAGAGAGAATTAAGTGCTTGATTCTGGCTATGTTCCTCAGATGAAAGAATGAGGATTTGATTGTGGCTGATATCTGATGTTTAAGTGTCAAGCCGTCATTCAGGACAACGCCAAGATTCCGCACATGATCAGTGGTTTGTAATTCTGAATCCCCAAGTGTAAGTTCAGCTGTTTGGCTATACTGCAGTCTTGTCCTTTCATGTTACAGTCCTATCTGTTTTATCCGGATTCAATCGCAGCCAACTGGCACTCATCCACTCCTGTAGCCCATCTAGACAGAGATTTAAGGTTGTTATTGGGTTCTCAGTACCTGGAGCAAAGGACAGGTACAGTCAGGGCTGCCATGAGAAATTATGGGGCCCAGGACTGACAAAATAGATAGGCCTCTCCCTCCAAAAAAAAGAAAAAAGATTTTTCCACACTGCTCGACTCCTATGTGATGTCATACATTTTGATGTTACATATAGATGGAGTGTTGTGGACCTACAGGAACGGTTTACAGAGAGCTGATGCGCAGATAAGGCTTGTTTTAAGAAGTCCTCCTTGTACATCAGACTGCTGTTGATTCACAGACTGGTGCAGCTCTACAGGTATTGGCGGTAGGAACCAGGGGTGGGCTCCCCTTTCTGTAAGGTCCCGGGACACCAGTCCCCACAGTCCCTCCCTGATGGCTTCCCTGGGTACAGTTGTGTATCATCTGCATAGCAGTGGTAGACCAGGCCATGACGTCTTATTATTTCACCCGGTGGTAGCATGTATACTGCGAATAGCATGGGGTATAGTATAGAACCTTGTGGGACACCACATGGCAATGGCACTGGTGACGTTGAGTGTACTCCAGACGAAATTCTCTGTGACCTGCTTGTGAGAAATTATTTGAACCAGCAAAGGACTGTGCCGTCTAGTCCACAGAAATTTTTCAGCCGCTCACTCAGAATCCCATGGTCTATGGCAGGCATGTCAAATTCGTGGTCCTCTAGCTGTTGTGAAACTACAAGTCCCAGCATGATTTGCCAGCATACCTTCCACTGACCAGCTGGTAAAGCATGCTGGGACTTGTAGTTTCACAGCAGCTGGCTAACCATGAGTTTGACATGCCTGGTTTATGGTATGAAATGCTGTAGAGAGATCCAGAAGGATTAAGATGGAACTGACTGTTTCTTGACATCAGAAGATCATTTAATACACATACCAGGGCTGTTTCAGTGCTGTGTCTTCTCCTGAATCCTGATTGGAATTGATCATAAATTTAATGGGTTGTCAGTGGATTAGCAACCACTTTCTCAATAACCTTTCCTAGAAAAGGAAGGCTTGGTCTGTAGTTAGCCATACAGTCGGGATCTAAATTAGTTTTTTTAAGAAGAGGTCTAACAATTGCTGACTGCAGAGAGGACTGAACTATTTTTGCACATACAGGGCCAATTATGTCCATACACCCTATTAGGTGCTTGATTGAGGCCGGGTCCAGAAAAACAGGTAGTGGGAAGCAACATTCGGGCAATTTAAGCAATATCTTTTACATCCACTGGGTCAAAGCAGGTCCAGGATAACAGGTGGCTTACAGTCTCAGGCTTGGTAGCTTGGCCCTCCTTTGATGGCACTGTGGAGAGTCCATGCATGGATGGTGGATACTTTATTTGTAAAGAAATTTGCTAATTCATTGTATCTTGCCTCGGAGAGGGTTTCATCGGGCTACATGCTTGCTGGCTTGCAAAGGATCTCCACTGTATGTAAAAACTGAGCTGGTATAGTGTTTGCTGCTGTGAACTCATGTGACAGGAACTTTGATTTCTTCCGGGTAATTATGGATTGATATTCTGCATAATGCTTTTTTTAGTTTTATCTTATTCTCTACCAGGTTAGTCTTCCTCCATCGTCTTTTGAAGTCTACGCCCCCTTTTCTTGAGATCATTAAGACTGTTGTCAAACCATGGATCTTTAAGGTGTGGTTTGCATAATCGTATACTGACAGGGGCGATAACAGTGTCAGACTGGGGCATGCAGTGGTAGGGGCCCATGTTAGGGGTGTGGCCAGTCTGCAGAGGGGGTGTGGCTAGCCACCTCATTGGTTTGACTAACCATTAGAGAGTGCAACGTCTGGGCCCCTTCATAAATATATACAGTATATTAAGCTGCTGCATGCATGATAATGTACCAGATTAATAACAGATTAATAACAGCAATGCCCTGTAGAAAATACACCATAGTCCAGTATAAGGTAACATATGTATAATGTATAATTCAAGTGCACAGTCTGGAACCTGATCCTTAGAGGCAAGAGGTGGGCCCCCAGGCAGTGGGGCCCACCGGTGGTTTCCCCTGTACCCCTGTGGGCCAGTCCAAGCCTGGGCGATAATATCCATTGCGGTCATCACATCCCTATTATAGTAATGGACTAGGGAACAGGGAACATCACAGGCACCCAATATCACAGAGTGATCCAAATTCGCTGCAAGAGACTAGGGAGTCATGCCCCTACTTGGACGATACCTGGTCAACTCTGTGGGCAAAGATCTAATTTGAGGGGTTGCAACTTTGAACCAAATTGAGTGGTGGTCTGACCAAGTGACTGGGGTTATTTTTCAGAGACTTCTAGTATAATCTAAAAGACAAGGGGGGTAATTCCAAGGTGATCGCAGCAGGATTTTTGATAGCAATTGGGCATAACCATGTGCACTGCAGGGGAGGCAGATATAACATGTGCAGAAAGAATTAGATTTGGGTGGGTTATTTTATTCCTGTGCAGGGTAAATACTGGCTGCTTTATTTTTACACTGCAAATTAGATTGCAGATTGAACACACCCCACCCAAATCTAACTCTCTCTGCACATGTTATATCTGCCTCCCCTGCAGTGCACATGGTTTTGCCCAATTGCTATCAAAAATCCTGCTGCGATCAACTTGGAATTACCCCCATGATCAAGAGTGTGACCAATTGTATGTGTGGCAGACAGAATTACTTGTGTGAAGCACAGACCATTCATTGTGAACAGGGGATCTTGACCAAGGTGTGAGAGCTCATCATCAACCCATGCATCAACCCACCCTGAGGATGAGCCATCTTTGATGCTCCAGAACTAGACCAGCAACGGTGTCTGCGATTTCTTGTAGATATAACTTTCCATCTCCTGGGTGGTGGTAAATACTCTGAAATCCTATTAAACTCTGGGCAGCGATGCACTCAAATGAGGTAATTCCATAGGGTGGGCCCTAAATTTAAGTGCTTTGTTGTTAAAGCAAATAGCCACTCTGCCTCCCCTGCAGTCTAGTCTTGCATCCTGTGCAGCTTACCCCCTACCCCTGAGCATGCAGCACCAGTAAGTACAGTCTGATCGGAACATCCGGCAGGCGCTCCGTTTGGCTTCACAAACTGCATGTTGCCCAATTGGAGTGTCCACAGTGCTCTAGCAGTGATCCTGGCTGCAGGGTGTTGTTCCAGGCACCCTGCTAGCCAGATGCAAGGGCCGTGGGGCAGCGATGGTGCTGCCACAGTGCCTTTTACAATCTGTGCAGCAGCACCGGTCGCACACCCCTAGTTATTGCCCAAGCACTGGGGCAGGAGCACCTGCTTTCCAGCATTTCTGGGATACTGGTAAAAATAGCAGTGGCGGCTCAAGATGTGGGGCTGCAGCGCAGTCCAGAAATCAAATAGGGGAGCCACACCTACTGCCAGTGAGTCAGGGGTCTATTTACTAAGCCATGGACGGAGATAAAGTCGATGGAAATAAAGTACCAGCCAATCAGCTCCTAACTAGTGATGTGCACCGGAAATTTTTCGGGTTTTGGTTTTGGATTCGGTTCCGCGGCCGTGTTTTGGGTTCGGACGCGTTTTGGCAAAACCTCCCTGAAAATTTTTTGTCGGATTCGGGTGTGTTTTGGAATCGGGTGTTTTTTTACAAAAAACCCTCAAAACAGCTTAAATCATAGAATTTGGGGGTCATTTTGATCCCATAGTATTATTAACCTCAATAACCATAATTTACACTCATTTTCAGTCTATTCTGAACACCTCACACCTCACAATATTATTTTTAGTCCTAAAATTTGCACCGAGGTCGCTGGATGGCTAAGCTAAGCGACACAAGTGGCCGACACAAACACCTGGCCCATCTAGGAGTGGCACTGCAGTGTCACGCAGGATGGCCCTTCAAAAAAATACTCCCCAAACAGCACATGATGCAAAGAAAAAAAGAGGTGCACCAAGGTCGCTGTGTGACTAAGCTAAGCGACACAAGTGGCCGACACAAACACCTGGCCCATCTAGGAGTGGCACTGCAGTGTCAGGCAGGATGGCACTTCAAAAAAATTGTCCCCAAACAGCACATGATGCAAAGAAAAAAAGAGGTGCACCAAGGTCGCTGTGTGACTAAGCTAAGCGACACAAGTGGCCGACACAAACACCTGGCCCATCTAGGAGTGGCACTGCAGTGTCAGGCAGGATGGCACTTCAAAAAAATTGTCCCCAAACAGCACATGATGCAAAAAAAAAAAGAGGTGCACCAAGGTCGCTGTGTGACTAAGCTAAGCGACACAAGTGGCCGACACAAACACCTGGCCCATCTAGGAGTGGCACTGCAGTGTCAGACAGGATGGCACTTCAAAAAAATTGTCCCCAAACAGCACATGATGCAAAGAAAAAAAGAGGCGCACCAAGGTCGCTGTGTGACTAAGCTAAGCGACACAAGTGGCAGACACAAACACCTGGCCCATCTAGGAGTGGCACTGCAGTGTCAGGCAGGATGGCACTTCAAAAAAATTGTCCCCAAACAGCACATGATGCAAAGAAAAATGAAAGAAAAAAGAGGTGCAAGATGGAATTGTCCTTGGGCCCTCCCACCCACCCTTATGTTGTATAAACAGGACATGCACACTTTAACGAACCCATCATTTCAGCGACAGGGTCTGCCACACGACTATGACTGAAATGACTGGTTGATTTGGGCCCCCACCAAAAAAGAAGCAATCAATCTCTCCTTGCACAAACTGGCTCTACAGAGGCAAGATGTCCACCTCATCATCATCCTCCGATTCCTCACCCCTTTCACTGTGTACATCCCCCTCCTCACAGATTATTAATTCGTCCCCACTGGAATCCACCATCTCAGATCCCTGTGTACTTTCTGGAGGCAATTGCTGGTGAATGTCTCCACGGAGGAATTGATAATAATTCATTTTGATGAACATCATCTTCTCCACATTTTCTGGAAGTAACCTCGTACGCCGATTGCTGACAAGGTGAGCGGCTGCACTAAACACTCTTACGGAGTACACACTGGAGGGAGGGCAACTTAGGTAGAATAAAGCCAGTTTGTGCAAGGGCCTCCAAATTGCTTCTTTTTCCTGCCAGTATAAGTACGGACTGTCTGACGTGCCTACTTGGATGCGGTCACTCATATAATCCTCCACCATTCTTTCAATGGTGACAGAATCATATGCAGTGACAGTAGACGACATGTCAGTAATCGTTGCCAGGTCCTTAAGTCCGGATCAGATGTCAGCACTCGCTCCAGACTGCCCTGCATCACCGCCAGCGGGTGGGCTCGGAATTCTTAGCCTTTTCCTCGCACCCCCAGTTGCGGGAGAATGTGAAGGAGGAGCTGTTGACGGGTCACGTTCCGCTTGACTTGACAATTTTCTCACCAGCAGGTCTTTGAACCTCTGCAGACTTGTGTCAGCCGGAAAGAGAGATACAACGTAGGTTTTAAATCTAGGATCGAGCACGGTGGCCAAAATGTAGTGCTCTGATTTCAACAGATTGACCACCCGTGAATCCTGGTTAAGCGAATTAAGGGCTCCATCCACAAGTCCCACATGCCTAGCGGAATCGCTCTGTTTTAGCTCCTCCTTCAATGTCTCCAGCTTCTTCTGCAAAAGCCTGATGAGGGGAATGACCTGACTCAGGCTGGCAGTGTCTGAACTGACTTCACGTGTGGCAAGTTCAAAGGATTGCAGAACCTTACACAACGTTGAAATCATTCTCCACTGTGCTTGAGTCAGGTGCATTCCCCCTCCTTTGCCTATATCGTGGGCAGATGTATAGGCTTGAATGGCCTTTTGCTGCTCCTCCATCCTCTGAAGCATATAGAGGGTTGAATTCCACCTCGTTACCACCTCTTGCTTCAGATGATGGCAGGGCAGGTTCAGGAGTGTTTGCTGGTGCTCCAGTCTTCGGCACGAGGTGGCTGAATGCCGAAAGTGGCCCACAATTCTTCGGGCCACCGACAGCATCTCATTCACGCCCCTGTCGTTTTTTAAATAGTTCTGCACCACCAAATTCAATGTATGTGCAAAACATGAGACGTGCTGGAATTTGCCCAGATGTAATGCACGCACAATATTAGTGGCGTTGTCCGATGTCACAAATCCCCAGGAGAGTCCAATTGGGGTAAGCCATTCTGCGATTATGTTCCTCAGTTTCCGTAAGAGGTTGTCAGCTGTGTGCCTCTTCTGGAAAGCGGTGATACAAAGCGTAGCCTGCCTAGAAACGAGTTGGCGTTTGCGAGATGCTGCTACTGGTGCCGCCGCTGCTGTTCTTACTGCTGGAGGCAATACATCTACCCAGTGGGCTGTCACAGTCATATAGTCCTGAGTCTGCCCTGCTCCACTTGTCCACATGTCCGTGGTTAAGTGGACATTGGGTACAACTGCATTTTCTAGGACACTGGTGACTCTTTTTCTGAGGTCTGTGTACATTTTCGGTATCGCCTGCCTAGAGAAATGGAACCTAGATGGTATTTGGTACCGGGGACACAGTACCTCAATCAAGTCTCTAGTTGCCTGTGAATTAACGGTGGATACCGGAACCACGTTTCTCACCACCCAGGCTGACAAGACCTGAGTTATCCGCTTTGCAGCAGGATGACTGCTGTGATATTTCATCTTCCTCGCAAAGGACTGTTGGACAGTCAATTGCTTACTGGAAGTAGTACAAGTGGTCTTCCGACTTCCCCTCTGGGATGACGATCGACTCCCAGCAGCAACAGCAGCAGTGCCAGCAGCAGTAGGCGTTACACTCAAGGATGCATCGGAGGAATCCCAGGCAGGAGAGGACTCGTCAGACTTGCCAGTGACATGGCCTGCAGGACTATTGGCTTTCCTGTGTAAGGTGGAAATTGACACTGAGGGAGTTGGTGGTGTGGTTTGCAGGAGCTTGGTTACAAGAGGAAGGGATTTAGTGGTCAGTGGACTGCTTCCGCTGTCATCCAAAGTTTTTGAACTTGTCACTGACTTCTGATGAATGCGGACCAGGTGACTTATAAGGGAGGATGTTCCTAGGTGGTTAACGTCCTTACCCCTACTTATTACAGCTTGACACCTGTTGTCTGCATTTGTGTTGAAATAATTCCACACCGAAGAGGTGATTTTTTTTTGTATTTTGACCAGGCATATCAATGGCCATATTCGTCCCATGGACAACAGGTGTCTCCCCGGGTGCCTGACTTAAACAAACCTACCTCACCATCAGAATCCTCCTTGTCAATTTCCTCCCCAGCGCCAGCAACACCCATATCCTCATCCTGGTGTACTTCAACAGTGACATCTTCAATTTGACTATCAGGAACTGGACTGCGGGTGCTCCTTCCAGCACTTGCAGAGGGCGTGCAAATGGTGGAAGGCGCAAGCTCTTCCCGTCCAGTGTTGGGAAGGTCAGGCATCGCAACCGACACAATTGGACTCTCCTTGGGGATTTGTGATTTAGAAGAACGCACAGTTCTTTGCTGTGCTTTTGCCAGCTTAAGTCTTTTCATTTTTCTAGCGAGAGGATGAGTGCTTCCATCCTCATGTGAAGCTGAACCACTAGCCATGAACATAGGCCAGGGCCTCAGCCGTTCCTTGCCACTCCGTGTCGTAAATGGCATATTGGCAAGTTTACGCTTCTCATCAGACGCTTTCAATTTTGATTTTTGGGTCATTTTACTGAACTTTTGTTTTTTGGATTTTACATGCTCTCTACTATGACATTGGGCATCGGCCTTGGCAGACGACGTTGATGGCATTTCATCATCTCGGCCATGACTAGTGGCAGCAGCTTCAGCACGAGGTGGAAGTGGATCTTGATCTTTCCCTATTTTAACCTCCACATTCTTGTTCTCCATTTTTTAATGTGTGGAATTATATGCAAGTATCAATAGCAATGGCCTACTACTATATATACTGCGCACAACTGAAATGCACCACAGGTATGGATGGATAGTATACTTGACGACACAGAGGTAGGTAGAGCAGTGGCCTTCCGTACCGTACTGCTATATATACTGGTGGTCACTGTCAGCAAACTGCAAAACTAAAATGCACCACAGGTATAGAATCTAGATGGATAGTATACTTGACGACACAGAGGTAGGTAGAGCAGTGGCCTTCCGTACCGTACTGCTATATATACTGGTGGTCACTGGTCAGCAAAACTCTGCACTGTACTCCTTCTATATCATATACTGGTGGTCCCCAGTCCCCACAATAAAGCAGTGTGAGCACAGATATATGCAGCACACTGAGCACAGATATGGAGTGTTTTTCAGGCAGACAACGTATACTGGTGGTCACTGGTCAGCAAAAACTCTGCACTGTACTCCTCCTATATAATACTGCTGCTCCCCAGTCCCCACAATTAAGCAGTGTGAGCACAGATATATGCAGCACACTGAGCACAGATATGGAGCGTTTTTCAGGCAGACAACGTATACTGGTGGTCACTGGTCAGCAAAACTCTGCACTGTACTCCTCCTATATAATACAGCTGCTCCCCAGTCCCCACAATTAAGCAGTGTGAGCACAGATATATGCAGCACACTGAGCACAGATATGGAGTGTTTTTTAGGCAGACAACGTATACTGGTGGTCACTGGTCAGCAAAAACTCTGCACTGTACTCCTCCTATATAATACTGCTGCTCCCCAGTCCCCACAATTAAGCAATAAGCACAAATATTTTTGCATCAAGAATTCAAGATTAATAAACGGAGAGGACGCCAGCCACGTCCTCTCCCTAACATTTCCAATGCACGAGTGAAAATGGCGGCGACGCGCGGCTGCTTATATAGAATCCGAATCTTGCGAGAATCCGACAGCGGGATGATGACGTTCGGGCGCGCTCGGATTAACCGAGCCATACGGGAGAATCCGAGTATGCCTCGGACCCATGTAAAATGGGTGAAGTTCGGGGGGGTTCGGTTTCCGAAGAACCGAACCCGCTCATTACTACTCCTAACTACCATGTCACAGGCTGGGTTTGAAAAATGACAGTTAGGAGCTGGTTGGCTGGTAATTTATCTCCGTGGACTTTATCTCCATCTAAGGCTTAGTAATATAGTAACATAGTAACATAGTATCTAAGGTTGAAAAAAGACAATTGTCCATCGAGTGCAACCTATTTGTGGTCTCCTATGCACGATTATTTTGTATAAAATTTTGACTGAAGTTGATGACTGCCGTTACGTTTTACCCCTCTTTTTTATAATAACCATAGTGCGTGACTATGCCCCGTAACCCTGGATATCCTTATCCATTAGGAATTTATCCAACCCATTCTTAAAGGTGTTGACTGAGTCGGCCATTACAACTCCCTCAAGCAGGGAATTCCAAACACGTATCGTCCTTACAGTAAAAAAGCCCTTACGCCGTATTGTGCGGAATCTCCTCTCCTCTAACCTGAGCGAGTGTCCACAAGTTCTCTGTGTTGATCTAACCAAAAACAGGTCCTGCGCAAGATCTGTATAATATCCCCTTATATATTTGTAAATGTTGATCATGTCCCCTCTTAATCTCCTCTTTTCCAGTGTAAACATGCCTAGTCTTGCAAGCCTTTCCTCGTATTCCAGCGTCTCCATACCCTTAATTAGTTTGGTCGCCCGCCTTTGAACCTTTTCTAGCTCCAGGATATCCTTTTTGTAGTAAGGTGCCCAGAATTGTACACAGTATTCAAGGTGTGGCCTCACAAGTGATTTATATAACGGGAGTATAATACTCTCGTCCCTAGCATCAATTCCCCATTTTATTCATGCTAATATCTTATTAGCCTTCTTTGCTGCAGTCCTACTTTGGGTACTACTGCTTAGTTTGCTATCTATGAGGACACCTAAGTCCTTTTCCAGTACAGTATCCCTTAATTTTACCCCATTTAGTAGGTAGGTGTTATTTTTGTTCTTGTTACCACAGTGCATTACCTTACACTTGTCTGTATTGAAGCGCATTCTCCATTTCGCTGCCCAAGCTTCTAATTTAACTAAGTCGTTCTGAAGCGACTCAGCATCCCCCTCCGCATTTATAACTTTACACAATTTGGTATCATCTGCAAAAATTGACACCATGCTCTCTAGACCTTCTGTTAGGTCGTTAATGAAAATATTGAACAATAGCGGTCCTAATACTGAGCCTTGTGGCATACCACTTAGCACTTCAGTCCAAGTTGAAAAAGATCCATTAACCACAACGCGCTGCTCCCTATTATCTAACCAGTTTTTGACCCAAGTGCATATTGTGCTTCCTAGCCCTGATTCTTGTAGCTTGTAGATAAGTCTCATGTGTGGTACAGTGTCGAATGCTTTGGCAAAATCTAAAAAGATTACATCCACCTCTTTACCCTGATCTAGGTTTGCGCTTACTGTTTCATAAAAGCCAAGTAAATTGGTTTGACAGGATCTGTCCTTCATAAACCCATGTTGATTCCTTTTAATGACCTTATTGACTTCAAGGAACTTCTGAATACTATCTCTTAGAATACCTTCCAATACTTTCCCCAAAGTACATAGACCCCACAGTTTGGAATGACAGCTGGTGGCAGGTGTTAACTCTAAAGGTGGGTACACACTAGGCAATGTACTCTGTGAGCGACATCGCCTAGTGTGCCACCTCCCGGCCCGAGCCGCACGACGGCAGGCATACACACTGAGTGATATCGCTAGTTCTATTGCACAGTGATGTCATGCCGCGGCCAGGCTGCACATGCAACTTTGGACGATGAGTCCAAATTGAGCTGCATGTATGGTCGACACCAAGGGTTGTTAACGACCTGCAAGGCCGTGCATCGGCTGTCATCAGCTGCATACACACTGGGCAATATAGTAAACGATATTGCTCAGGAGGTGGAAGATGAGCGATATCACTTGCGATATCGCTAAGTGAGTATGCATCTTAATTGTAATAAAAATGTATTTGCATCTTAATATTGCCCATGTGCAAAGTTGTTCATTTCTATTTTTCCTGTGCTACCAACTGTGAATCAGCCCTACATATAGCTACAGTAAATGGACATTCAGATCTACATTTGCACATACACTTATAGTTAGGCATTACAAAACTGAAGGGTCATTTGCGTACAGCATTATATAATGCATGCCAGATTTAGGTTGTTCCCGTTTTGTTCTTTTGGACTGTGCACAAAAAAAATATTTGTTTGGCCATTTACCGAATTGTAGAAATGCACATGGGCTTGATTCAGATGTGGTTGGAGGAGCAATCACTGCTGCTTACATGTCCTAGGAAGCAGCATGCGATCAACTTCGACACCATTGGCTGGCTGCCTGGCTGATGGGTTTGCGCAAGCCAGCTGCCACAGATCCAAGTGAAAAGCCAGGAAATCTCTGTCCTCAGACGGAGATCCTGGCCTTGTCCCTCTCCAAAACGGTGTCGACATGCCTCTGTTTTGAGAAACAGAGGCCATAAGCTGCCCCCAAAAGGCATCATACTGTCAATCTCTGACAAACTGATGCCGTAGTGCGAATGAAATCGCAGACCCATACTGCACATGTGCAGTACGGGACCAGCGCATGCGCAAAGTACCGTACACTGTAGTATGGTATGCCGGCGGCCGGGCTCCCGGCGACCAGCATACCGGCGCCGGGAGCCCGACCACCGACATACCGACAGCGTGGCAAGCGCAAATGAGCCCCTTGCTGGCTCGCTGCGCTCGCCACGCTGCGGGCACGGTGGTACGCTACGCGCGCCATGCTATTTATTCTCCCTCCAGGGGGGTCGTGGACCCCACGAGGGAGAATATGTGACGGTATGCCGGGTGTCAGGATTCTGGCGCCGGTATACTGTGCGCCGGGATCCCGACATTCGGCAACCAGAAGACCACCCCTTTGCTACATGTGCCACAGAAGTGTGAATCAGGCCCATGAAAGTAAAAATGTCACAGACCTTTCGTTAAAATGTTGAAAATAAATGCAAGTTGTTTAAAAGCATACTAAGACTCAGAGGGGTTTCCTTTATTTTACGTTACTTTTACACATTTTGATACATGGTAGAATTGCACTTTCTGATATACTCAAGTGAACCAGACATGCAAAAATGAGTTTGGGTCAAATTAAATTGTGTCACTGCAAAACTGTGAAGCTGTTATACAAGCCTAATGTGCCCTACACACTGGGCGATATTGCACGGCGATATGAACGTTCTTGTTCATTAATGAATGAGAAATCGTTCATATTGCTCAGTGTGTATGCAATGGTGCGTATGCACCGGCACCGGCGTGTATGAACCGGTCCTTCATAGTTGGTTTTCTGTCGCTTTGCAATGCAAGTCAATTTGGACGATATCGAGATCGATCATCGTCCAAATTGCTGCCGTCGCCCAGTGTGCAGGGCCCTTAAATCATCACACGACTCCAGAAGACACACTAGGTTGCACCTATAATATCCGCTTTTCCCAGGTGAGGTAAGTTCACCCGGTACTAGGATGCAGCCAGGACTTAACACAGGTAAAAAGGGCTACATTTATTAAGAATCGCGTTTTGCCCGAGTCTGCCCGATCAAACGCGCTGATTATCTATTGCTACATGGGTGAATTTTTCTTAGTCAAACACGGAAATTTACTATGAATCGTGTTTTTGTAGAAGTATGAATGTTGTTATCTCATACCTCTCAACTGTCCCGATTTTCACAGGACAGTCCCGTTTTTTGGGGCTGTCCCGCCCGCGGGCAGCAGTGTCCCGTGGTGGGGTGGGACAGTTGGGAGGCTCTGTCACTCGCTGCTCTGCTTAGCAGAGCAGCAGTGAATAGACGCTGTGCACATGCGCACAGAGTCTATTCATGGGGACAGGGGGCATGCCAGCAGCTCACAGAGCGCTGGCCATGCCCACATAGTGATGTGAAATGGGGGTGTGGCTCGCAAGGTCATGCTCCTTTCTGTGGCCACACCCCTTTTCCCGCGCAGGGAGTCCTTCTTACTACCTCCCAACAGTTGGGAGGTATGTTATCTGTGTTTGCTGTGTCTGCCCAAAGCCAAACACTCCTTAACATGAAGCCTGCACAGATCAGTGAAATCTGTGCAGGCTTCTGTGTGTGAGTACCGTACAGTGTTAAAAAAGTGTTAAAAACCGATGTGGGTTCCCTTCCAAAGCATAACCAGCACCAGACTTTTAGAGCTCATCCTGGTTTTGGAAGTTTGAAGGGCTAAGTGGTGTGAAGTCCCCCCTTTTTCAATGAACCAGCACCAAGCTCTTGAGTCAGTCCTGGTACTGGAAGTACAGGTGGGGTCCCCCGTATTTCCAGGACCAGCACCGGACTCTTGCTAGGAGGAGGGGGGGGGGGGGGGGGGGTTAATACCAAAGCATTTATTCCCCCCAACTAATCACCACAGCCCTGGGATCTGGAATTCCACTGAAAGTGGGGACCCCCCAAATAAAGGGGTCTGCCCTCCTGTGGATCCCGCAGGGCTAGCGTGAAGCCCGGGGCACCATTCCGGCACCCCTGGGCGGTGGATGCTGAGTTGATAGCAATCAAAGTTAGAGTAAAATAATATTGTCTTTTACAGTAGGACTACAGGTCCCAGCAAGGCTCCCTCTGCATGCTGGTACTTGGAGAACCACAAGTACCAGCATGTGGGGCATTAAGGGCTCACTGGTACTCATAGTATCCCTGTAAAAATGTCAACAGTACACACACATCTTATAAAGTAAAACTTTAATACATAGACTCACACTCACATATACTCCCCTTGTCCATGCCGCTAGATGGGGGGGGGGGGAACATACTCGCCTAATCCTTGTGCAGGTCGGTCCTCTTCTCCAGTAACAACCCAGGTCATTTAAAATGAAAAAACAAATCTCCCTATCCATGCTGAACATGAGTTATATGCTGTTCTTCGTAAGTGATGGAACCCTTGTGGTTTGTCACTTGTATAGCCACCAGGCAGTCAGTGGCCACTACCATGATAACAGGCTGCTCATTGGCTGTGAGTGGCTGTCTCTCAGCCAACCTGTGCATCCACATAGACTTTAATAGGTCCATTGGAGACTATGATTGGCTCCCCAATCAATTTAGTAGTACACTTCAGGTGCATGAAAGGAAGAATTACTCTAAAACAGAGTCCACAATAAGGCTTTAACACTAAATGAGAATTCAGAGATCTCAGTTGCATATATTTGCAAACATATGATTAAGCCACCAGGCCACGTCGGGGCTTCTCTGATACTAGTGGTCCCTAATGCTACATGATAATAGTACCTACTCTGGGTCATATAATGTCTTATTGTTATGCTACATGAATATAGCACATACAAAAATATATATATAAAAAAGAGAGCCAACTCACCAGGCGTCACCCCTAGATCTTCCAAACCCCTGGATCCTCCAAATGGCACTACAAGAACCAGCATTCCCTCTAAAAATGTTATGATCTGAGGGATATACCTAGACTGGATGATGCGGAGAACTGGGTGATTGCAGGTGATGACTGGGTGAACTTGACGCGTGTTCTATCATCTGGACAATAACCCCAGACACCTGGGTGTAAGACTCGTAGAGTACACTCAATGGGTCTTCATGCCTATAAGAGCTGTTTTTCCCTCAAGGCTTTATACGCCTACCGGTACTGGGATGCACACCAGGACCTACTCCACTGGCGACAGTACGATATTACCCCCGAGATGACCAGAGTTACAGTGTCTGTTGGTAGAAAGGACAACAAAGACAAGTCCAAGAAGATAAGAATGAGACAAGAGAACAGTGAATTAATAATAAAGAATAGTAATAGGGTAAATGTACTGACGAGATACCTGGGTATAGAGAGATACAGAAAGAGTGGTGCACCATGGTAATAGCACAAGGAAGTAGTCTGGATAGATGGCATTAACTGACTAACAGACAGTAATCTAATTAAAGAGCCAGGCAAGGAACATAAATCAACTGGTACATAAATAACAAGGAATGCTCAGAACCAGCAGTAGTAACTACTGGCAACAACAAAAGTAATAGACAATAGGGTTCAGCAGGGCCGGATTAAGCCTGGTGGTTGCCCGGGCAATGAAGTTGTGGGGACCCCCACTACAGTAGATGACAAAGACCCCTGGGCCCCCCTTTACACATGCATACACCCATGTTACACACACACATACAACACACAGACACATGCGCGCACGCTACCTGTCCAGCGAGCGACGGAGCAGCGGATGCCGGAGTCAGTACCCCCACATCCAGGAGCGTAGTAGTCTCCCCCCTCCCGGTGGCTCAGCTGTTCATTAACAGCGCTGCTGAGGAGCTGTTCCTTGCACAGCATTTCATAGTCTCGCGGGATGCTGCATTGAAATCAAGCAAGACTATGAAATGCTGTGAAAGGAACACCTCCTCGGCGGCGCTGTTACTGAACAGCTGAGCCACCGGGAGGGGGGAGACTACTATGCTCCTGTGTGTGGGGGCCCCGGGACAACCGCCCCTTTTGCCCCTCCCTTAATCCGGCCCTGGGGTTCAGACAGGGAGAGTAGAACAGATACACAAATACACAGAATGCTCCAGGCCAGTGGATATTACTCCTGGCAACTGCAGTTACTAACACTAAGGAGCAAAACAACTACTACCGCTAGGAGATGATTAGACAAGGACAGACAGAGAAAGACTGAGATTAGGAATTGGTCTGAGGACAGACTAATAGGCAGAGGCGTCATTTACATGAAAAACACCCGGTGCGGGTGCAGGCGAAAGGGGGTGTGGCTTCGTGGCAGCGCCCCGACCCCTGCTTTTGACACATCGTGGGGATGCGGGCTTTCCCCATAGGCTGGTGCATCTGCAGTGCTGGCTTCTGCACTGTGACAGGAGCCTGGTTGCAGCACGTTATGATATAGTGCAGCACCCGGCACCTGCCACTGAGCAGGAGCCGGCACTTTGATGTCACCACTTGTAGGGTAACACCCGGGTGTGGGCCGCACCCTCCGCACCCACCTTGTGACGCCACTGCTAATAGGGCTGGGACTATGTACATGGTTAAAGAGGCCTGAGAGAGAGAGACTGTGGTGGAATGAGACTGTGGTAATAGAGACAAATGTGGTTATGTGTGAAGCAGCTGTATGCAAATAAAATGATAATGGATAACAAGCAGAAAGACCAAAGACACGGCCAAAACAAAGAAACAAGTATTGTGTGGATTCTTCCACACTGCAGCTGATGCAGACAGGAACCAGACAAGACTGGGTCTGGCAAGGATACTTTAGCACAAGAGCTCACAGGACTGGGATTTGACACAGAGAGACAAAGGCTTCCGCTGCAACCTGACTCTATCACCAGCAAGAAGTGCAAGGAAGGTTCAGGAGATATAGGGAAAAAGAGCCAATCAACATCCTCCTGCAGCCAAGCCTTCAAAGTTTACTAATCCCATGCAGCTGCTACAGAAATCAAGCAGATAGTGCTGCAAACAGCACATGTAACTAAATGCTGGTCCAATCTATGCTTCTCAGAACAGCAATATAAAATGGCAGCTGCTCAATCAATTTAGTAATATTTTTCAGGTGCATGAAAGGGAGGGGTTATTCTAAACAAAAATATAAGAAAAATAAAGGGTTTTCCCCCAGCACATCAACAATAAGACTTGAACAATACATAATAATAGAGAATTCAGAGATCTCACTTGCGTATATATGCAAAATATGGTTAGACCACCATGCCGCATCAAGTTTTCTCAGAGGTGCTCCTTCTGGACAATTATTGCCACTGTTCATTCCTAGAAATCCTTGGATCCACATCTCAATGGACTTCATTGACAATTTATCATTGGCCTCTGGAAATAGCACTATCTGAGTCATGGATGATTTTTTCAACAAGCTTGCCCATTTTATTCCGTTCACAAATAACCAAGTGCCATGCTCTGACCTTTTGGTTCAATCAACATATTTACAGATTACACGGATTGCCTCTTAACATTGTCTCTAATAGAGGATCACAGTTTCTGCTGTTTTGCATACTATTGGGTTTCAACCTCATTCTACTATCTTCTGCATGTCACCCCAGTCTAATGGACAGACCGAGAGTGAATTAATCTCTGGAGCAATATCTCCAATCCATTGTTGCATCTCCAAATATCATAACAATTGTACAGAATATCTACACTTGTCCGAATTTGCCTAGTACAATTCCTGTCATCCCTCCACCAGTGTATCTCCTTTGTATTTATGGACATCACCCAAGAGCCAATTAATTTTCTTCTGGAATCCAGTAATCTGCCTGAGGTTTGCAGCACTGCCCTGAGGCTCAAGAAGTCTTCCATTTTGCTCCCAACAAGGCCTCTTTTTGTTCAAATGTTTTTGTAAATCGTCATTAAAAGTCTTGTCATTTCAAGTAGGGAGATAAAGTATGGCTGTATACGTGTAATTTAAAACATTGTAAGCTCTCAAGAAAGTTTGGTCCCAAGTACTGTAAATTGTTCCATTCCAGATAATAAAATAAGTGAACCCCCATTGTCTTCCATTTGAGACTTCCTAGATCTCTCTTCAAACCGATTATGGTTTCCAGGAAATTCAAGTTCTTTCATCCTAAGAAGCCACCTCCAGTTATTTTGATGGCCACCAAGAGTATATTGTTAAGAAAATCTTCCAAGAATGTGCAAGGCCAAGTCCAATTCTTATTCCATTGAAAGTGCTATGGGCAAGCTGAGAGATGAAAGCTGAGTAGCTGCAGGTACAATGGAATTGTCCCAACTAGTAACAGCCAGGACTAGCAGCTGTAGCCGCAGAGACTCCCAGTTGCGTAGCAACCACCGGGACCAATGGCCATTGTGGCTGGCATAATGAGGTGTCGTGGTCACTTAGCAATTACTGGGACCAGCCGGACCTGTGAGCCACTGCGGCAGCTTCTAACAGAATCTTCACCCCTGGAAGCTCAATGTGTAGTGACCATAATGAATGGATTATTGCTGTAACCAGTAGGATGCTCTCTGTATAGTATAATGGTCACTGGGATTATGCCTGCATTTCTGTACTGTTGGATGATCACTGTAAATCTGTTTGTATTGCATTGTGGTCACTATGATGCTCTATGTATTGTATGGTAGTCCCTGTGATGCTTTCTGTACTGTATGGTGGTCACTGGAATGCTCCCTCTATTGTATGGAAGTTATGTGGATGCTCACACTTTTGTATGTCAGTCACTTGAATGCTCTCTGAATTGTATTTTAGTTACTTGAATGCTCTATGTATTATATGATGGTCATAGAGATGCTCTCTATGTTGTATGGTGGTACATGGTATGTTCTCTGTATTTTATGATAGTGACTAGGATAATTTCAGTATTGTATGGCTGTCACTGGAGTGATCTCTGTATTATATAGAGGTCCATAGAATGTTCTCTGTATTGTATGATGATCACTGGGATGCTATCTGTACTATATGGTGGTCATAGGGATGTTATCTGTATTACTTGGTGCTCACTGGGAAGCTCTCTGTATTGTATGGTGGCTACTGGGATGCTTTCTGTACTATTAAATTACTACTAAAATCTCTATATTGTATAGTAGTAACTGGGCTGCCATCTGCAATGTATAGTGGTCACGATGATGCTCTCTGTATTGCATATTGGTCACTGTGGTGCTTTCTGTATAATATGGTGGTCACTGGAATGCTCTTGGTGTTGTATCATGGTTAAGTAGCTTATTTATATTATATACAGATGTATCCACTTACACCTTTTCTATTTTGCTCAATTTGGCACACCATGCATAGCATGGCTAAGCTTTTTTTCTAGTGATGAGTGGATGGATTTTACATTTTTTGTTTGCCATACAGGTTGAGTATCCCTTATCCAAAATGCTTGGGACCAGAAGTATTTTGGATATCGGATTTTTCCGTATTTTGGAATAATTGCATACCATGATGAGATATCATGGCGATAGGACCCAAATCTAAGCACACAATGCATTTATGATTCATACAGTATACACCTTATATAAACAGTTTGAAGTTCATTTTAGCCAATATTTTTAATAACTTTGTACATTAAACAAAGTGTGTGTACGTTCACACAATTCATGTATGTTTCATATACACCTTATACACACAGCCTGAAGGTCATTTGATACAATATTTTTAATAACTTTGTGTATTAAACAAAGTTTGTGTACATTGAGCCATCAGAAAACAAAGGTTTCACTATCTCACTCAAAAAAGTCCGTATTTCGGAATATTCCGTAATTCGGAATATTTGGATATGGGATACTCAACCTGTAATAGAATGTATAAAGTTCCATAATGAAGATACAAATTAAGAAAAATCACAAGTCATGGCTAAATCTTTAAGTCTATGGCATGCCAACTCGTGCTATACATGGCAGGATATAGGAAATGTGTATGTGAACACATCTGTACTGTATAGGCAGTCACTGGCATGCTATCTATATTGTACAACAGTCAATAGTATGCTTTCTGTATTGTATAGTGGTCACTGGGATGTTTTCTGTGTGATATGACTGTCACTGGGATGCTCTGTTTTGCTTGGCAGTTCCTGGAATGCTCTATGTATTGTATGTCAATCACTGATATGTTATCTGTACTATTTGGTTGTAACAGTGATGCTCTCTTTATTATACTGTAATCATTGGGATGTTCTGTGTACTATTTGGCAGTCACTAGTATGCTTTCTGTATTGCACTGCAGCCACTGAGATGCTCTTTATACTATATGGCCATCACTGCGATGTGCTTTGTATTGTATGGTGGTATAACTAGGATTTTATCTGTAATATGTCATGATTACTAGGATGCTTTCTGTATACTATGCAATCTTAGGCTCTAAGCTCCATGTTGATGTGATGGTTTGCATTGATTTCTCCAATAACAGTATGATAAGAGCGACTAAAGGTACCAAGTGGCAAAATATGAATGTAAAGATTTGGGACGTGACTACCAGTGTATTATCCTAGCATGCCCAAAATTCCACAATCAGGCCCTGTACAGTTCTTGAGAATGGAGAGAGTATGCTTCTTGAAGTGTGCTGAGAAGAAAATATACAGTAGGTAATTTATGAAGCATAAGAATTAAATATATATGATGACCATGCTAATAAAATAAGTCTCCACAAAAAGACACAGATACTAATGAAGTAGCTTAAATAGAAAAATCTTTTATATAGAAATAAATAAATAAACAAATAACACATACTGTACATTTAAAAACACAGCAATAATATATACACATAACCAAATGAGAAAAACAATAAGTTTTCTGAGGCATATGTAGTAAGGAGTTGCCAATATTATTCAACAATCATCCACTTACAACAATCCACTTGAATGATTTACAAGGTTAGGTATTTAAATTATTAGCAAAAGCTCATTTGTCCCAATGACATGTTTGTGCATATATTCCATATTAATGAATATATTCCATATTAATGAACTAAATATATTCCATATTAATGAACTAAATAGGTTAGCTCACAGGTTCTCAAACTCGGTCCTCAGGACCCCACACAGTGCATGTTTTGCAGGTAACCCAGCAGGTGCACAGGTGTATTAATTACTCACTGACACATTTTAAAAGGCCCACAGGTGGAGCTAATTATTTCACTTGCGATTCTGTGAGGAGACCTGCAAAACATGCACTGTGTGGGGTCCTGAGGACCGAGTTTGAGAACCTGTGGGTTAGCTGTTACTTACAGCATCAATGAGGAAAGGTCATCCTCTGGAAAAGGAACCATTACCAGAAAAATGCAGTCATTAATAAAATCACAAGAGCACCACTTGTCTGCAGTTCCTTGTGGCGGCTGTCGGGGGGCGGTGACGCGGGGTTAGGGGGAAGTGGCATACTTGCCTACCTGACCCTCTCCATGAGGGAGAAAATGCTCTGTTCCTGGACTTTCCTGGTAATGTATGATTGCCATCACCTGTGGTGAGCTAGTTAATTGATAAGAAAGGTGTTTCACCACAGGTGATGGCAATCATACATTACCAGGAAAGTCCAGGAACAGAGTATTTTCTCCCTCATGGAGAGGGTCAGGTAGGCAAGTATGGGAAGTGGTCCGGACAACGCAGGCATGTCCAGACTGTTAAGGGTGGCCGCATGGCATCACGCGGCCACTGCAGGGGGAAAACATGGCGCCAGTGCGCCTGCATATGCAGCTATGTTGTGTGTGAAGGGGGCTACTGGTAAGATAGATGGTAGCGACGCCTGCGCACTAATTTGGGATCCTGGTCACTCTACGAAGAAAACGACACCAAAAAAAAAAAAAATCCTCATGTCAACCTTTAGACCTGTCGACCTAGAAACCCTGTCGACCTTCCATCCATGTCGACCTAGTGACTGTCGACCTATAGTGGTCGACCTAAACATTGTCGACCTAGACACTGTCGATTTGATGAACCACACCCGCGCAAATACACCAGTCTCTGCTGTGGAACGCTGCAGCTCCTTCAGGGTTAACTTTGGTCTCTGGGGCCTTTTAGAAAAGGTGTGTTTATACTGATCATGATCATGTGACACTTAGATTGCACACAGGTGGACTTCATTTCTCTAATTATGTGACTTCTGAAGGTAATTGGTTGCACCAGAACTTTTGAGGGGCTTCATAGCAAAGGGGGTTAAGGGTTAATACATATGCACATGGCAATTTTCAAATTTTTATTTATAAAAAATATTTTTATATACATTTTTCTCACTTCACTTCACCAACTTGAACTATTTTGTGCATATCCATCACATAAAATTCAGATGAAAAGAAAATAATAGTAATTACAGATTGTAATGTAACAAAGCAGGTAAAAAGCCAAGGGGGGTGGATACTTTAGCAAGGCACACAGTGTGTGTGTGTGTGTGTGTGTGTGTGTGTGTGTGTGTGTGTGTGTGTGTGTGTGTGTGTGTGTGTGTGTGTGTGTATATATATATATATATACACACACACATACTGTACCTCCCAACATGATCTGTCCCTCTGCTCCTGGACTTCCCTCTTAATGTATGTTTGCCCTCACCTGTGGTGAAACACCTTTCTTATACATTAACCCATACCTCCCAACATGACCCTCTCCAGGAGGGACACAATGCTCTGCTTCTGGACTTTTCTCTTAATGTATGATTGCCGGCACCTGTGTTGAACAGGTTAATAAATAAGAAAGGTGTTTCAGCACAGGTGTCGGCAATTGTAAATTAGGAGGGAAGTCCAGAAGCAGAGCATTCTGTCCCTCCTGGAGAGGGTCATGTTGGGAGGTATGTATGTGTGTATATATATATATATATATATATATTAAAGATGTGCGGCTGGCACTTTTCGTGTTTTGTATTTTGGTTCTAATTCCACTTTCGTGTTTTGGTTTTGGCTTGGTTTTGTCAAAACCACCCTTTTGTGTTTTGGTTTTGGATCTGGATGATTTTTTGAAAAAAACATAAAAACAGCTAAAATCACAGAATTTGGGGGTAATTTTGCTCCTACGGTATTATTAACCTCAATAACAATAATTTCCACTCATTTCCAGTATATTCTGAACACCTCACAATATTGTTTTTAGGCCAAAAGGTTGCACCGAGCTTGCTGGATGACTAAGCTAAGCGACACAAGTGGACAACACAAACACCTGGCCCATCTAGGCGTGGCTCTACAGTGTCAGACAGGAGGGCAGATATAAAAAAAAGGCCCCAAACAGCACATCATGCAAAGAAGAAAAAGAATTGCACTGAGGTAGTTGTATGACTAAGCCAAGCGACACAAACAATTGGCCCATCTAGGTGTGGCACTGCAGTGGCTGACAGAAGGGCAGATATCAAAAAAAGGTCCCTAACAGCACATGATGCAAAGAAGAAAAAAAGGTGCACCGAGGTTGCTGTAGGCCTAAGCTAAGCGACACAACCACCTGGCCCATCTAGTAGTGTCACGCAGTGGCTGAATGTCGAGAGTGGGCCACAATTGTTCGGTCCACTGACAGCATCTCCAGCACGCTCCAGTCACTTTAAAAAAAATCTGCAATTGATGGACTTATATGGCAGTACCCCAGGACTAGGGAGGCCAATCCCGGGCCGTTTTTCCAATCCCGGGGATCGGGATTGAAAAATGCTCAATCCCGGGATTCCCGGGATCCCGGGATTGTACTGTGTATGTATAATATATATATATATATATATATATATATTATGGTACATACAGCCTGGCACTCTGTGTCAGGGAATAAAGTGATGGAAGCAATGGGATACATTAATGCTGCAGCACTCTGAGTCGTTTAAACATCACAGGTGTACTGAAAAAATCATGATGTGATTTTTCCAATACACCTTTGATGTTTAAAAGACTCTGCAGCATTAATTAATTCTATATATATATATATATATATATATAAAGATATATATAATACTCACTATGGAGTAGAGGGGTCACTGAGGTCCAGAGGCAGGCAGCAGGGCAGCGCAGCGTGAATATCACTCACAGTGCACCTGCTTTAGAGTCCTCTTTACTTTCAAATTGTGGTGGGCAGGAGGGCTAGCTGGCAGGCAGGCGCATTGGAGGGCGGAAGGAGCGGCCATGGCTGAAGGGGCTGTGCAGCGTGACCTCACTGACGTCACGCCGCACACAGCAGGGCAGCCGGGGCCGGGCAGCGTCTGAGCCGAGCGCTAGTGCTCAGCGGCGCTGCCCGGTCAAGAATCAGTAGTGCGCATGCGCACGTGAATCCCGGGATTGAAGGCTTCATACCGGGATTCAAATCCCGGCATTTTTGGCCCCAAATCCCGGGATCCCGCCGATCCCGGGATTGGCCACCCTACCCAGAACTAATACAGCAGTACCCCTGGACTCATACGGCAGTGTCACACAGGATGTCACTTTTCAAAAACTAGTCCCCAAACAGCACTTCATGCAAAGATGTCGAAGAGGTGCAATGAGGTAGCTGTATGACTAAGCCAAGCGACACAAACAATTCCAACTGGAATTATACGTCCAAATCACTGGAATTAATTGGCAAGATCACTGTAATTAATAATTATAAATCACTGAAATTAATTGGCAAAATCACTGTAATTATACGTCCAAATCACTGGAATTAAATGGCAAGATCACTGTAATTAATAATTATAAATCACTGTAATTAATTGGCAAGATCACTGTAATTAATAATTATAAATCACTGAAATTAATTGGCAAAATCACTGTAATTATACGTCCAAATCACTGGAATTAAATGGCAAAATCTCGCTATCGCCTGCCTAGTGAAATGGAATCTAGATGGGATTTGTTACCAGGGACACAATACCTCCATCAATTGTCTAAATCCCACTGCACTAATGGCGGATACCGAACGCACGTCTAACACCAACATAAGTGTCAAGGCCTCAGTTATGAGGGCTTCCATCGTCATGTGAAGCTGAACCACTAGTCATGAACATAGGCCAGGGTCTCAGCCGTTCCTTGCCACTCCGTGTCGTAAATGGCATATTGGCAAGTTTACGTTTCTCCTCAGACAATTTCTTTTTTTGGTTCTTTTTACTGAACTTTGTCTTTTTGGATTTTACATGCCCTCTACTATCACATTGGGCATCGGCCTTGGCAGACAACGTTGATGGCATTACATTGTCTATGTCATGGCTAGTGGCAGCAGCTTCAGCACTAGGAGGAAGTGGTTCTTCTTGATCTTTCCCTATTTTATCCTCAAAATTTTTGTTCTCCATTATTTTTTGGGAGTTATATGAGACAATATGCGGCACTGGAATGACTGATGAGACAGGACACTACCACTGGTCTAATGCAGAACAACACAACAATACTGTAAGAGACTTGTGGTTGTTGTTGTTATAATTATTATATGGCAGCAGTGGACATATATCAGCAGCGTATCTCATTACTGGAATGACTGATGAGACAGGACACTACCACTGGTCTGCACAACACAGCACCACTTTATACAGCTACACTGAATATATGGCAGCAGAGAATACCAACACTTTGACTGGCTGGACTGATGCAGCACAATACACTGACTACACTGGACTGGTCTGCACAACACAGCACCACTTTATACAGCTACACTGGATATATGGCAGCAGAGAGAGAACACCAACACTGTGACTGGCTGGACTGATCCAGCACAATACACTGACTACACTGGACTGGAAAGCACAACACAACACAAGACTCGCCACCCCACTTTTCCGCTCCCACACAGACACTGAACACTGAGGACACGTCCTCTCAATACACTCTCCGAGACTGGAGTGAAAATGGCCGCGACATGCGGCTCCTTATATGGAATCCAAATCCCGCGAGAATCCGACCCCGGGATGATGATGTTTTGCCTCATTCTGGTTTCCGAGTCAGACGGGAAAACCCGAGCCTGACTCGGATCCGGGTTCGAATGGTGAAGTCCGGTAGGGTTCGGTTCTCTGAGAACCGAACCCGCTCATCTCTAATAAATATATATATATATATATATATATACATACCCTGCCTGACCCCCTCCCCCCTCTCTTTCCCTGTAGGCTGCAGCAATTAGTTTACTTTCATTAAGAACTTGAAGACATACTGCTGCACAGTGCTCCCAGTCAGGGGCAAATGCAGGATTTCTAAAGGGGGGTTTCCAGATACAGTATGATATATATATATATATATATATATGTATATACATATACACACACATATATATATATATACATACATATATATATATATATATATATATTATATAGGATGTGCCAGAATCCCAACACACAACGGAATGCCGCACCGGAATCCCAAAAGGGGCCAAGACATGACGCTGTATCCCGACTGTCGACACAGTGGGGTGGGTAGGTATTACACCGGGGATGGAGGGGGGGTTTAGGTTTAGTTGACCCCCAGAGGACTTAGAGTTAGGATGCGGGGGGTGGTGGGGGGTTTGGTTTAGGGTTTGGGGAGGGGGGGTTAGGCACCACCATGAAGGGGGGGGGGGTGTTAGGCTCCGGGGGGAGACTGTTTAGGGTGTGCGGGGAGGGTGAGTTAGGTTTATGTGCCACCCGGGGGAAGGCGGGGTTAGGGTTAGGCTGTGGTGGTGGGGTGGGGGGTTAGGGTTAGGCACCTAAAAGGGAGGGTTACGTAGGGTAAGGGGAGGGTTAGACTAGTGATGAGCGGGTTCGGTTCCTCGGAATCCGAACCCCCCCGAACTTCAGCCTTTTTACACGGGTCCGAGGCAGACTCGGATCTTCCCGCCTTGCTCGGTTAACCCGAGCGCGCCCGAACGTCATCATCCCGCTGTCGGATTCTCGCGAGGCTCGGATTCTATCGCGAGACTCGGATTCTATATAAGGAGCCGCGTGTCCACGCCATTTTCACACGTGCATTGAGATTGATAGGGAGAGGACGTGGCTGGCGTCCTCTCCGTTTAGAATAGAAATAGATAGAGAGTGAGAGTGAGACACTTGATTTACTGGAGCTTAGGAGTACTCAGAGAGTGCAGAGTTTACTAGTGACTGACCAGTGACCACCAGTGCAGTTTTATTATTATTTAATATAATCCGTTCTCTGCCTGAAAAAAAACGATACACAGTGACACAGTATACCATATCTGTGCTCAGCCTCAGTGTGCTGCATCATCTATGTATATCTGACTGTGCTGAGTGCTCACTGCTCACACAGCTTAATTGTGGGGGAGACTGGGGAGCAGTTATAGCAGGAGTACATTAACAGTGCACACTTTTGCTGCCAGAGTGCCACTGCCAGTGTGACTGACCAGTGACCACTGACCACCAGTATATTGTGATTGTCTGCCTGAAAAAGTTAAACACTCGTCGTGTGGTGTTTTTATTCTATAAACGCATTCTGCTGACAGTGTCCAGCAGGTCCGTCATTATATAATATATACCTGTCCTGCAGTAGTGATATATATATATTTTTTATATCATTATCATCCAGTCTATATTAGCAGCAGACGCAGTACGGTAGTCCACGGCTGTAGCTACCTCTGTGTCGGCAGTCGCTCGTCCATCCATAATTGTATACCACCTACCTGTTGTGTTTTTTTTTTTCTATCTTCTTGATACTGGTAGCTTACTTTAGGAGTCTGCAGTGCTGACAGTGTCCAGCAGGTCCGTCATTATATAATATATACCTGTCCGGCTGCAGTAGTGATATATATATATTTTTTATATCATTATCATCCAGTCTATATTAGCAGCAGACGCAGTACGGTAGTCCACGGCTGTAGCTACCTCTGTTTCGGCAGTCGCTCGTCCATCCATAATTGTATACCACCTACCTGTGGTGTTTTTTTTTTTCTATCTTCTTGATACTAGTAGCTTACTTTAGGAGTCTGCAGTGCTGACAGTGTCCAGCAGGTCCGTCATTATATAATATATACCTGTCCGGCTGCAGTAGTGATATATATATATTTTTTATATCATTATCATCCAGTCTATATTAGCAGCAGACGCAGTACGGTAGTCCACGGCTGTAGCTACCTCTGTGTCGGCAGTCGCTCGTCCATCCATAATTGTATACCAACTACCTGTTGTGTTTTTTTTTTTTCTATCTTCTTGATACTAGTAGCTTACTTTAGGAGTCTGCAGTGCTGACAGTGTCCAGCAGGTCCGTCATTATATAATATATACCTGTCCGGCTGCAGTAGTGATATATATATATTTTTTATATCATTATCATCCAGTCTATATTAGCAGCAGACGCAGTACGGTAGTCCACGGCTGTAGCTACCTCTGTGTCGGCAGTCACTCGTCCATCCATAATTGTATACCACCTACCTGTGGTGTTTTTTTTTTTTTTCTATCTTCTTGATACTAGTAGCTTACTTTAGGAGTCTGCAGTGCTGACAGTGTCCAGCAGGTCCGTCATTATATAATATATACCTGTCCGGCTGCAGTAGTGATATATATATATTTTTTATATCATTATCATCCAGTCTATATTAGCAGCAGACGCAGTACGGTAGTCCACGGCTGTAGCTACCTCTGTGTCGGCAGTCGCTCGTCCAGCCATAAGTATACTAGTATCCATCCATCTCCATTGTTTACCTGAGGTGCCTTTTAGTTGTGCCTATTAAAATATGGAGAACAAAAATGTTGAGGTTCCAAAAATAGGGAAAGATCAAGATCGACTTCCACCTCGTGCTGAAGCTGCTGCCACTAGTCATGGCCAAGACGATGAAATGCCATCAACGTCGTCTGCCAAGGCCGATGCCCAATGTCATAGTACAGAGCATGTAAAATCCAAAACACCAAATATCAGTAAAAAAAGGACTCAAAAATCTAAAATAAAATTGTCGGAGGAGAAGCGTAAACTTGCCAATATGCCATTTACCACACGGAGTGGCAAGGAACGGCTGAGGCCCTGGCCTATGTTCATGGCTAGTGGTTCAGCTTCACATGAGGATGGAAGCACTCAGCCTCTCGCTAGAAAAATGAAAAGACTCAAGCTGGCAAAAGCACAGCAAAGAACTGTGCGTTCTTCGAAATCACAAATCCACAAGGAGAGTCCAATTGTGTCGTTTGCGATGCCTGACCTTCCCAACACTGGACGTGAAGAGCATGCGCCTTCCACCATTTGCACGCCCCCTGCAAGTGCTGGAAGGAGCACCCGCAAATAGTCAGATTGAAGATGTCAGTGTTGAAGTACACCAGGATGAGGAGGATATGGGTGTTGCTGGCGCTGGGGAGGAAATTGACCAGGAGGATTCTGATGGTGAGGTGGTTTGTTTAAGTCAGGCACCCGGGGAGACACCTGTTGTCCGTGGGAGGAATAGGGCCATTGACATGCCTGGTGAAAATACCAAAAAAATCAGTTCTTCGGTGTGGAAGTATTTCAACAGAAATGCGGACAACATTTGTCAAGCCGTGTGTTGCCTTTGTCAAGCTGTAATAAGTAGGGGTAAGGACGTTAACCACCTCGGAACATCCTCCCTTATACGTCACCTGCAGCGCATTCATCATAAGTCAGTGACAAGTTCAAAAACTTTGGGCGACAGCGGAAGCAGTCCACTGACCAGTAAATCCCTTACTCTTGTAACCAAGCTCACGCAAACCACCCCACCAACTCCCTCAGTGTCAATTTCCTCCTTCCCCAGGAATGCCAATAGTCCTGCAGGCCATGTCACTGGCAATTCTGACGAGTCCTCTCCTGCCTGGGATTCCTCCGATGCATCCTTGCGTGTAACGCCTACTGCTGCTGGCGCTGCTGTTGTTGCTGCTGGGAGTCGATGGTCATCCCAGAGGGGAAGTCGGCAGACCACTTTTACTACTTCCACCAAGCAATTGACTGTCCAACAGTCCTTTGCGAGGAAGATGAAATATCACAGCAGTCATCCTGCTGCAAAGCGGATAACTGAGGCCTTGGCATCCTGGGTGGTGAGAAACGTGGTTCCGGTATCCATCATTACTGCAGAGCCAACTAGAGACTTGTTGGAGGTACTGTGTCCCCGGTACCAAATACCATCTAGGTTCCATTTCTCTAGGCAGGCTATACCGAAAATGTACACAGACCTCAGAAAAAGACTCACCAGTGTCCTAAAAAATGCAGTTGTACCCAATGTCCACTTAACCACGGACGTGTGGACAAGTGGAGCAGGGCAGGCTCAGGACTATATGACTGTGAAAGCCCACTGGGTAGATGTATGGACTCCCGCCGCAAGAACAGCAGCGGCGGCACCAGTAGCAGCATCTCGCAAACGCCAACTCTTTCCTAGGCAGGCTACGCTTTGTATCACCGCTTTCCAGAATACGCACACAGCTGAAAACCTCTTACGGCAACTGAGGAAGATCATCGCGGAATGGCTTACCCCAATTGGACTCTCCTGTGGATTTGTGGCATCGGACAACGCCAGCAATATTGTGTGTGCATTAAATCTGGGCAAATTCCAGCACGTCCCATGTTTTGCACATACCTTGAATTTGGTGGTGCAGAATTATTTAAAAAACGAGAGGGTCGTGCAAGAGATGCTGTCGGTGGCCAGAAGAATTGCGGGACACTTTCGGCGTACAGGCACCACGTACAGAAGACTGGGGCACCACCAAAAACGCCTGAACCTGCCCTGCCATCATCTGAAGCAAGAAGTGGTAACGAGGTGGAATTCAACCCTCTATATGCTTCAGAGGTTGGAGGAGCAGCAAAAGGCCATTCAAGCCTATACAACTGAGCACGATATAGGAGGTGGAATGCACCTGTCTGAGGCGCAGTGGAGATTGATTTCAACGTTGTGCAAGGTTCTGCAACCTTTTAAACTTGCCACACGTGAAGTCAGTTCAGACACTGCCAGCCAGAGTCAGGTCATTCCCCTCATCAGGCTTTTGCAGAAGAAGCTGGAGACATTGAAGGAGGAGCTAACACAGAGCGATTCCGCTAGGCATGTGGGACTTGTGGATGGAGTCCACGGCTGTAGCTACCTCTGTGTCGGCAGTCGCTCGTCCATCCATAATTGTATACCACCTACCTGTTGTGTTTTTTTTTTCTATCTTCTTGATACTAGTAGCTTACTTTAGGAGTCTGCAGTGCTGACAGTGTCCAGCAGGTCCGTCATTATATAATATGTACCTGTCCGGCTGCAGTAGTGATATATATATATTTTTTATATCATTATCATCCAGTCTATATTAGCAGCAGACGCAGTACGGTAGTCCACGGCTGTAGCTACCTCTGTTTCGGCAGTCGCTCGTCCATCCATAATTGTATACCACCTACCTGTGGTGTTTTTTTTTTTTTCTATCTTCTTGATACTAGTAGCTTACTTTAGGAGTCTGCAGTGCTGACAGTGTCCAGCAGGTCCGTCATTGTATAATATATACCTGTCCGGCTGCAGTAGTGATATAAATATATTTTTTATATCATTATCATCCAGTCTATATTAGCAGCAGACGCAGTACGGTAGTCCACGGCTGTAGCTACCTCTGTGTCGGCAGTCGCTCGTCCATCCATAATTGTATACCACCTACCTGTTGTGTTTTTTTTTTTTTATCTTCTTGATACTAGTAGCTTACTTTAGGAGTCTGCAGTGCTGACAGTGTCCAGCAGGTCCGTCATTATATAATATATACCTGTCCGGCTGCAGTAGTGATATATATATATTTTTTATATCATTATCATCCAGTCTATATGAGCAGCAGACGCAGTACGGTAGTCCACGGCTGTAGCTACCTCTGTGTCGGCAGTCGCTCGTCCATCCATAATTGTATACCACCTACCTGTGGTGTTTTTTTTTCTTTCTATCTTCTTGATACTAGTAGCTTACTTTAGGAGTCTGCAGTGCTGACAGTGTCCAGCAGGTCCGTCATTATATAATATATACCTGTCCGGCTGCAGTAGTGATATATATATATTTTTTATATCATTATCATCCAGTCTATATTAGCAGCAGACGCAGTACGGTAGTCCATGGCTGTAGCTACCTCTGTGTCGGCAGTCGCTCATCCATCCATAAGTATACTAGTATCCATCCATCTCCATTGTTTACCTGAGGTGCCTTTTAGTTGTGCCTATTAAAATATGGAGAACAAAAATGTTGAGGTTCCAAAAATAGGGAAAGATCAAGATCGACTTCCACCTCGTGCTGAAGCTGCTGCCACTAGTCATGGCCGAGACGATGAAATGCCATCAACGTCGTCTGCCAAGGCCGATGCCCAATGTCATAGTACAGAGCATGTAAAATCCAAAACACCAAATATCAGTAAAAAAAGGACTCAAAAATCTAAAATAAAATTGTCGGAGGAGAAGCGTAAACTTGCCAATATGCCATTTACCACACGGAGTGGCAAGGAACGGCTGAGGCCCTGGCCTATGTTCATGGCTAGTGGTTCAGCTTCACATGAGGATGGAAGCACTCAGCCTCTCGCTAGAAAAATGAAAAGACTCAAGCTGGCAAAAGCACAGCAAAGAACTGTGCGTTCTTCGAAATCACAAATCCACAAGGAGAGTCCAATTGTGTCGTTTGCGATGCCTGACCTTCCCAACACTGGACGTGAAGAGCATGCGCCTTCCACCATTTGCACGCCCCCTGCAAGTGCTGGAAGGAGCACCCGCAGTCCAGTTCCTGATAGTCAGATTGAAGATGTCAGTGTTGAAATACACCAGGATGAGGAGGATATGGGTGTTGCTGGCGCTGGGGAGGAAATTGACCAGGAGGATTCTGATGGTGAGGTGGTTTGTTTAAGTCAGGCACCCGGGGAGACACCTGTTGTCCGTGGGAGGAATAGGGCCATTGACATGCCTGGTGAAAATACCAAAAAAATCAGCTCTTCGGTGTGGAAGTATTTCAACAGAAATGCGGACAACATTTGTCAAGCCGTGTGTTGCCTTTGTCAAGCTGTAATAAGTAGGGGTAAGGACATTAACCACCTCGGAACATCCTCCCTTATACGTCACCTGCAGCGCATTCATCATAAGTCAGTGACAAGTTCAAAAACTTTGGGCGACAGCGGAAGCAGTCCACTGACCAGTAAATCCCTTCCTCTTGTAACCAAGCTCACGCAAACCACCCCACCAACTCCCTCAGTGTCAATTTCCTCCTTCCCCAGGAATGCCAATAGTCCTGCAGGCCATGTCACTGGCAATTCTGACGAGTCCTCTCCTGCCTGGGATTCCTCCGATGCATCCTTGCGTGTAACGCCTACTGCTGCTGGCGCTGCTGTTGTTGCTGCTGGGAGTCGATGGTCATCCCAGAGGGGAAGTCGTAAGACCACTTTTACTACTTCCACCAAGCAATTGACTGTCCAACAGTCCTTTGCGAGGAAGATGAAATATCACAGCAGTCATCCTGCTGCAAAGCGGATAACTGAGGCCTTGGCATCCTGGGTGGTGAGAAACGTGGTTCCGGTATCCATCATTACTGCAGAGCCAACTAGAGACTTGTTGGAGGTACTGTGTCCCCGGTACCAAATACCATCTAGGTTCCATTTCTCTAGGCAGGCGATACCGAAAATGTACACAGACCTCAGAAAAAGACTCACCAGTGTCCTAAAAAATGCAGTTGTACCCAATGTCCACTTAACCACGGACATGTGGACAAGTGGAGCAGGGCAGGCTCAGGACTATATGACTGTGACAGCCCACTGGGTAGATGTTTGGACTCCCGCCGCAAGAACAGCAGCGGCGGCACCAGTAGCAGCATCTCGCAAACGCCAACTCTTTCCTAGGCAGGCTACGCTTTGTATCACCGCTTTCCAGAATACGCACACAGCTGAAAACCTCTTACGGCAACTAAGGAAGATCATCGCGGAATGGCTTACCCCAATTGGACTCTCCTGTGGATTTGTGGCATCGGACAACGCCAGCAATATTGTGTGTGCATTAAATCTGGGCAAATTCCAGCACGTCCCATGTTTTGCACATACCTTGAATTTGGTGGTGCAGAATTATTTAAAAAACGAGAGGGGCGTGCAAGAGATGCTGTTGGTGGCCAGAAGAATTGCGGGACACTTTTGGCGTACAGGCACCACGTACAGAAGACTGGAGCACCACCAAAAACGCCTGAACCTGCCCTGCCATCATCTGAAGCAAGAAGTGGTAACGAGGTGGAATTCAACCCTCTATATGCTTCAGAGGTTGGAGGAGCAGCAAAAGGCCATTCAAGCCTATACAACTGAGCACGATATAGGAGGTGGAATGCACCTGTCTCAAGCGCAGTGGAGAATGATTTCAACGTTGTGCAAGGTTCTGCAACCTTTTGAACTTGCCACACGTGAAGTCAGTTCAGACACTGCCAGCCTGAGTCAGGTCATTCCCCTCATCAGGCTTTTGCAGAAGAAGCTGGAGACATTGAAGGAGGAGCTAACACAGAGCGATTCCGCTAGGCATGTGGGACTTGTGGATGGAGTCCACGGCTGTAGCTACCTCTGTGTCGGCAGTCGCTCGTCCATCCATAATTGTATACCACCTACCTGTTGTGTTTTTTTTTCTTCTATCTTCTTGATACTAGTAGCTTACTTTAGGAGTCTGCAGTGCTGACAGTGTCCAGCAGGTCCGTCATTATATAATATATACCTGTCCGGCTGCAGTAGTGATATAAATATATTTTTTATATCATTATCATCCAGTCTATATTAGCAGCAGACGCAGTACGGTAGTCCACGGCTGTAGCTACCTCTGTGTCGGCAGTCGCTCGTCCATCCATAATTGTATACCACCTACCTGTTGTGTTTTTTTTTTTCTATCTTCTTGATACTAGTAGCTTACTTTAGGAGTCTGCAGTGCTGACAGTGTCCAGCAGGTCCGTCATTATATAATATATACCTGTCCGGCTGCAGTAGTGATATATATATATTTTTTATATCATTATCATCCAGTCTATATTAGCAGCAGACGCAGTACGGTAGTCCACGGCTGTAGCTACCTCTGTGTCGGCAGTCGCTCGTCCATCCATAAGTATACTAGTATCCATCCATCTCCATTGTTTACCTGAGGTGCCTTTTAGTTGTGCCTATTAAAATATGGAGAACAAAAATGTTGAGGTTCCAAAAATAGGGAAAGATCAAGATCGACTTCCACCTCGTGCTGAAGCTGCTGCCACTAGTCATGGCCGAGACGATGAAATGCCATCAACGTCGTCTGCCACGGCCGATGCCCAATGTCATAGTACAGAGCATGTAAAATCCAAAACACCAAATATCAGTAAAAAAAGGACTCAAAAATCTAAAATAAAATTGTCGGAGGAGAAGCGTAAACTTGCCAATATGCCATTTACCACACGGAGTGGCAAGGAACGGCTGAGGCCCTGGCCTATGTTCATGGCTAGTGGTTCAGCTTCACATGAGGATTGAAGCACTCAGCCTCTCGCTAGAAAAATGAAAAGACTCAAGCTGGCAAAAGCGCAGCAAAGAACTGTGCGTTCTTCGAAATCACAAATCCACAAGGAGAGTCCAATTGTGTCGTTTGCGATGCCTGACCTTCCCAACACTGGACGTGAAGAGCATGCGCCTTCCACCATTTGCACGCCCCCTGCAAGTGCTGGAAGGAGCACCCGCAGTCCAGTTCCTGATAGTCAGATTGAAGATGTCAATGTTGAAGTACACCAGGATGAGGAGGATATGGGTGTTGCTGGCGCTGGGGAGGAAATTGACCAGGAGGATTCTGATGGTGAGGTGGTTTGTTTAAGTCAGGCACCCGGGGAGACACCTGTTGTCCGTGGGAGGAATAGGGCCATTGACATGCCTGGTGAAAATACCAAAAAAATCAGCTCTTCGGTGTGGAAGTATTTCAACAGAAATGCGGACAACATTTGTCAAGCCGTGTGTTGCCTTTGTCGAGCTGTAATAAGTAGGGGTAAGGACGTTAACCACCTCGGAACATCCTCCCTTATACGTCACCTGCAGCGCATTCATCATAAGTCAGTGACAAGTTCAAAAACTTTGGGCGACAGCGGAAGCAGTCCACTGACCAGTAAATCCCTTCCTCTTGTAACCAAGCTCACGCAAACCACCCCACCAACTCCCTCAGTGTCAATTTCCTCCTTCCCCAGGAATGCCAATAGTCCTGCAGGCCATGTCACTGGCAATTCTGACGAGTCCTCTCCTGCCTGGGATTCCTCCGATGCATCCTTGCGTGTAACGCCTACTGCTGCTGGCGCTGCTGTTGTTGCTGCTGGGAGTCGATGGTCATCCCAGAGGGGAAGTCGGAAGACCACTTTTACTACTTCCACCAAGCAATTGACTGTCCAACAGTCCTTTGCGAGGAAGATGAAATATCACAGCAGTCATCCTGCTGCAAAGCGGATAACTGAGGCCTTGGCATCCTGGGTGGTGAGAAACGTGGTTCCGGTATCCATCATTACTGCAGAGCCAACTAGAGACTTGTTGGAGGTACTGTGTCCCCGGTACCAAATACCATCTAGGTTCCATTTCTCTAGGCAGGCGATACCGAAAATGTACACAGACCTCAGAAAAAGACTCACCAGTGTCCTAAAAAATGCAGTTGTACCCAATGTCCACTTAACCACGGACATGTGGACAAGTGGAGCAGGGCAGGCTCAGGACTATATGACTGTGACAGCCCACTGGGTAGATGTTTGGACTCCCGCCGCAAGAACAGCAGCGGCGGCACCAGTAGCAGCATCTCGCAAACGCCAACTCTTTCCTAGGCAGGCTACGCTTTGTATCACCGCTTTCCAGAATACGCACACAGCTGAAAACCTCTTACGGCAACTGAGGAAGATCATCGCGGAATGGCTTACCCCAATTGGACTCTCCTGTGGATTTGTGGCATCGGACAACGCCAGCAATATTGTGTGTGCATTAAATCTGGGCAAATTCCAGCACGTCCCATGTTTTGCACATACCTTGAATTTGGTGGTGCAGAATTATTTAAAAAACGAGAGGGTCGTGCAAGAGATGCTGTCGGTGGCCAGAAGAATTGCGGGACACTTTCGGCGTACAGGCACCACGTACAGAAGACTGGAGCACCACCAAAAACGCCTGAACCTGCCCTGCCATCATCTGAAGCAAGAAGTGGTAACGAGGTGGAATTCAACCCTCTATATGCTTCAGAGGTTGGAGGAGCAGCAAAAGGCCATTCAAGCCTATACAACTGAGCACGATATAGGAGGTGGAATGCACCTGTCTCAAGCGCAGTGGAGAATGATTTCAACGTTGTGCAAGGTTCTGCAACCTTTTGAACTTGCCACACGTGAAGTCAGTTCAGACACTGCCAGCCTGAGTCAGGTCATTCCCCTCATCAGGCTTTTGCAGAAGAAGCTGGAGACATTGAAGGAGGAGCTAACACAGAGCGATTCCGCTAGGCATGTGGGACTTGTGGATGGAGCCCTTAATTCGCTTAACAAGGATTCACGGGTGGTCAATCTGTTGAAATCAGAACACTACATTTTGGCCACCGTGCTCGATCCTAGATTTAAAACCTACCTTGGATCTCTCTTTCCGGCAGACACAAGTCTGCTGGGGTTCAAAGAACTGCTGGTTACAAAATTGTCAAGTCAAGCGGAACGCGACCTGTCAACATCTCCTCCTTCACATTCTCCCGCAACTGGGGGTGCGAGGAAAAGGCTCAGAATTCCGAGCCCACCCGCTGGCGGTGATGCAGGGCAGTCTGGAGCGACTGCTGATGCTGACATCTGGTCCGGACTGAAGGACCTGACAACGATTACGGACATGTCGTCTACTGTCACTGCATATGATTCTCTCCCCATTGAAAGAATGGTGGAGGATTATATGAGTGACCGCATCCAAGTAGGCACGTCAGACAGTCCGTACTTATACTGGCAGGAAAAAGAGGCAATTTGGAGGCCCTTGCACAAACTGGCTTTATTCTACCTAAGTTGCCCTCCCACAAGTGTGTACTCCGAAAGAGTGTTTAGTGCCGCCGCTCACCTTGTCAGCAATCGGCGTACGAGGTTACATCCAGAAAATGTGGAGAAGATGATGTTCATTAAAATGAATTATAATCAATTCCTCCGTGGAGACATTCACCAGCAGCAATTGCCTCCACAAAGTACACAGGGAGCTGAGATGGTGGATTCCAGTGGGGACGAATTGATAATCTGTGAGGAGGGGGATGTACACGGTGATATATCGGAGGATGATGATGAGGTGGACATCTTGCCTCTGTAGAGCCAGTTTGTGCAAGGAGAGATTAATTGCTTCTTTTTTGGTGGGGGTCCAAACCAACCCGTCATTTCAGTCACAGTCGTGTGGCAGACCCTGTCACTGAAATGATGGGTTGGTTAAAGTGTGCATGTCCTGTTTATACAACATAAGGGTGGGTGGGAGGGCCCAAGGACAATTCCATCTTGCACCTCTTTTTTCTTTCATTTTTCTTTGCGTCATGTGCTGTTTGGGGAGTAGTTTTTGGAAGGGCCATCCTGCGTGACACTGCAGTGCCACTCCTAGATGGGCCAGGTGTTTGTGTCGGCCACTTGGGTCGCTTATCTTAGTCACACAGCTACCTCATTGCGCATCTTTTTTTTCTTCTTTGCGTCATGTGCTGTTTGGGGAGTAGTTTTTTGAAGGGCCATCCTGCGTGACACTGCAGTGCCACTCCTAGATGGGCCAGGTGTTTGTGTCGGCCACTTGGGTCGCTGAGCTTAGTCATCCAGCGACCTCGGTGCAAATTTTAGGACTAAAAATAATATTGTGAGGTGTGAGGTGTTCAGAATAGACTGAAAATGAGTGGAAATTATGGTTATTGAGGTTAATAATACTTTGGGATCAAAATGACCCCCAAATTCTATGATTTAGGGTTTTTTGAAAAAAACACCCGAATCCAAAACACACCCGAATCCGACAAAAAAATTTCGGTGAGGTTTTGCCTAAACGCGTTCGAACCCAAAACACGTCCGCGGAACCGAACCCAAAACCAAAAGACAAAACCCGAAAAATTTCCGGTGCTCATCACTAGGTTAGACCAGGACTTTTCAAATAATTGATACTGTAAACCGCAGGTTTATACATGTACATATCAGGGACGTAGTATAGCTGTATTCACAAACTGTAAAAAATAAAAGATACATGCTCACATCTGCCTTCCTGCCACCATTGCCGAGGTCCTGCAGCTCCTCCGCTGATGGTGACTGCCTCCGTTCGCTGCTTCCAGGGAGCTTTGATGTGCTGACTCCTGCATCTCTGCCACAGACAGTGACTGCCTCCGCCCGCCGCTGACTGTGACTCTGACAGGCCACACTGTGTGGACCTCGGAGGGAGCTGCTATGGCTGACCATGCGCAGCCAGCAGCTCCCCCCCCCCACCACCCCTCCCATGGCACACTCTATGCTAGAGCTGCTCCGCTGTCGCGATCGCGGCTTTTACTGAGACGGAGACACTGCTGTCTCCGTCTCAAAAATAAAAATGTTGGCTCATCAGGGGGGTTTCCAGGTACTCGGAAACCCCCCTGCGTGCGCCACTGCTCCCAGTCCCAAACCTACAGTATGTCTACAACTTATAGACTATACAGCGCTATGCAGCAGAGGCGGAACTGCCAGAGACAATGGAGACTTTTGCTGCCGGGCTCCAGCCCTAAAGGGGGCACTTTCTCTGTTGTTCCCCGGCCATTCCGTGCCCTTCCTACTGGTACAGGAGCTTCTGAGTAGTGGCAGTGTCAGCGGAGGCAGTGTGTACAGCCCAGGGACTAGTTACGGGATGCGTCTAGCACGGCTACCTCGCCGCCACAACCGCTAGCTTCAGCACTGCACAGCGGGCGGGAACAGCGGCTACTTCTTACACCAACATATATTTCAATCCGGGCAGTGCTGTAGCTGCCCGTCTGCATGCGCCGCCTCCCTCCCACTGCCACCACCGCTAGCTGCAGCACTGCCAGCTGTGGTGAACAACGGTTACTTCTCACTCACATACATGGAGCCAGGCAGTGCTGCAGCTGCCCGCCTGCATGCTCCGCCCCCTCCCGGCTCCTGGTCTCTACTGCCGCTGTGACCAATGGATCCCGGAAAGAAGAGAATAGCAGCACGGGGAGCAGAGAGGCAGAGGTATGGGGTGGGGTGCGTGACTGGGAAGCGGACGAGTGTCCTGTTCAGTAGATACTGTAACAGAGTGTCAAGTAACTGACCAGAACACCCACTGCTGTCACCACTCATAGGGTCTTTTTACTAAGCCTGGCTCTGTCTCCCCTCTCTACTATCCTTGTCATGCCTGTTCCAATCCCATCCCTGCCACCTCTGTGCTGGGGATCAGTACGAAATCCCGCTGGACGGGATCCCGGCGGTCGAAATACCGACACCGGAATCCCGACCAGCACAATCCCGACAGGGGTGGCGAGCAGAACACAGCCCCTTGCGGGCTCACTGCGCTCACCTTGCTGCAGGCACGGTGCCTTGCTACGCTCGGCACAGTTATTTATTCTCCCTCTATGGGTGTCGTGGACACCCACGGAGGGAGAATATGTCGGGATTGTGCCGGTCGGGATTCCAGTGTCGGAATTTCGACCGCCGGGATTCCGTCCGGCGTGATCTTGACCGCATCCCCTGTGTTGACCCTGTATCCTGTCTTTCCTGTCACCCCTGCCCTGTCCGTGTCACCACCGTGCTGGCCCTGTATCCCCTCTCTCCTGTCACCCCTCTCCTGTCCCTGTCACCTCTGTGCTTGCTTATCACTCCTGTCCTGTCCCTGTCACCCTGTCCTGTTGTATCCCTGCCACCTCTGTGCTGGACCTGTCTCCCCTCTCTCCTGTCACGTTCACCCCTGTCCTGAACCTGTCTCTCCTCTATACTGTCCCTGTCACCCCTGTCCTGTCTTATCCAAGTCATCTCTGTGCTGACCCTGTCTCCCCTCTCTCCTGTCACCGCTGTCCTGTCCCTGCCACCTCTGTACTGGCCTGTCACACTGTTCTGTCTCTGTCACCCCTGTCCTGTCCCATCCCTGTCACCTCTGTGATGGCTCCCCTGTCTCCTGTCACTGTCATCCCTGTCCTGTCCCTGTCACCTTTGTGCTGGCCCTGCCTTCCCTCTCTCCTGTCACTGTCACTCCTGTCCTGTCATCTCTCTCAGCTGACCCTTCTGTTATGGTCCTGTCCCCTCTGTCCAGTCTCTGCCACCCCTGTCCTGTCCCTGTCGCCTCTGTGCTGGCCTATCACGCCTGTCTTGTCACTGTCACCCTGTACTGCTGTATCCCTGCAACCTCTGTCCTGGCCCTGTCTCCCCTCTCTCCTGTCCCTGTCACCCCTGTCCTGTCCCATTCTTGTGCTGGCCCTGCCTCCCATCTCTCCTGTCCTTGTCACCCCTGTCCTGTCCCATCCAAGTCACCTCTGTGCTGACCCTGTCTCCCCTCTCTCCTGTCACCCCTGTCCTGTCCCTGCCACCTCTGTGCTGGCCCGTCACGCCTGTCCTGTCTCTGTTACCCCTTTCCTGTCCCATCCTTCTCACCTCTGTCCTGTCCCTGTCCCCTCTGTCCTGTCCCTGTCACCTCTCTCGTGTCCCTGTCACCTCTATCTTGGTTCTCTATCTTGGCACTGTCATTTTTTTTCTTCCCACTGTACTGTCCCTGTCATCTCTGTATTGGCCCTGTCACCCATTTCTCCTGCTCCTCTGTCCTGTCCTGGCCCTGTTACCTCTGTCCTAGGCCTGTTCCCTCTGTCTTAGTCTGTCCTGGCCCCACTGGATTGTCCCTTTAATCTTAGTCCTGGCACTTTTTTTTTTTTTTTGAGGGGTGGGGGCCGGGGCACCAACCTCTAACTTGCTTCCGGGCGATGGGGATAAACTTACACCACTGCTATGCAGTACAGCGCTGCTACAGCTTACTTGGGGAGGATAGCTGCGTTAGGCATTGTCTCCTCCTAAGAAGAGCATTCTTCTCCTGCTCCTCCTCACAGCACATGGGGGAAGAGAGCAGGGTAGAGAGTGAGCAGGCATGCGACCGGCATGACATCATCGCATCACACCCCACGCACACAGCTTTTAAGCCCACTGGGGACTGGGAGACGGAGCAGCCGGCTGGAATGTGTGAGGGGATGGAGGCGGAGCTGTGTCATGATGAACCAATGGCGGCGGGCAGGGATGATTATGGTCGCCAAGCGTGTGCAGTAGGGTGTGTCTGTGCACACCAGGCACACCCTATAAACACACCTATGGCTCTCCCACCTCACTCAGATATCACACACAGCTCTCCTTTCCTCAAACAGACACCCCCTCCTCAGAGCTCTCCTCCTTCACTCAGATCCCCACACACAGCTCTCCCCTCCTCACATAGACCATCCCTCCTCACAGCTCTTCCCCCCTTACTCAGATCTCCACACACAGCCATCCCCTCCTCACACAGACCCCCACCCACAGCTCTCCCCCCTTACACAGATCCCCACACACAGCTCTATCCTTCTCACACAGACCCCCCCTCCCCCATGCACACTGCTCAGCCTTGTCCCCTCACTCACATCACCCCAAACAGTTCTCCCCTCACATACCTCATCACTAAACATATTTACAGGAAGGGGTGAGAGGGTCTTACACACATGGAGGTATCTGCATACAGTATATCCCCCTGCACATACAGTAGTGGCCAGTGTCAGTTGCTGAGGGGGTAAAATGAACAGTATTTTTTTTGGAGGGGGTGACCATGCCTCTCCATATTTGGGCATGCCCCACTAGTACTTCAACCCATATCCGCTCTCCGCTGCACTGACCCACCCCCTATTTAGGGATACTTTCAGAAATTTCCCCAGGCTGGTTTTGCATCCCAGTTGGCTCCTGTCCACTCTGTCCTGTACCATGCTGCCACTCTGCCATGCAAATTGTTTCCAAATGGTATTAGATGGCATTTCCCAAGAGTCTCTGCAATTTATTTATGCTGCCCTAGGCCAAAGGTTTCCCCACATTCTGTCTGTAAGTGGCACTACTATGTCAGTAGCTACTGTGCATGGGGCCATTATCATGGGGATATGTGTGACAAGCTGCTGTGAATGGGGACATTTGTGACAAATGCTGGTGTCCTACGAAAGAGGATTCTGATGGCATATAAAGAAGCATGTGTGGCCTGATGCGTACAGTATGTGCAAACTTACCTACTTCCTGGTTGCTCTCTCCGGGAAAGAGCAGCTAGGACGGCTCAGCAGGGGGGCGGGGCGGGGCGGGACAATAACGAGCAGAGGGGGCGGGGAGAAGGCGGTACGGGGGCGGAGGTGGTACAGTGGACTGGGTACCGTGGCACATCATTTTAGCCATGCCCCCACTCTGTAAAGCCGATATTACCGGCATTATACTGCAGGGGGCGTGACTATGATGACGCGATTAAACAAGAATCACGTCATCGACTGCCCGTACCACCCACTTTACTCACAATGTGGGTGGCCAAGCAGGGGAAACAGAAGAATTGTGAGACTTGGCTGCTCTTCCGGGGGGCAGGGACAGTCACATGATTTTCGGGAGCCTCCCAGCCATTCAGAGAGAGTAGGCAAGTATGAGTACGTGTAACATTTTAAACTTTTGTTCTTAAAACTCAAATGTTTGGCCCCACAAGTCTCCCAAAGTTTTCAGTGTGGCTTTGGAATCACTCATTGTCTACACCAGAAGAAACTGAGTCAGAATTATATGAGGCATGGCTTGTTGCAAAAGTCCCCCTCAGTGGGTTATTTCAATGACACTAAGCCCTGGAACAAGAACTTTCATGTGAACTTGGTTAATAGGGCGATACTAACATGAACCTGAACCATAAGGATTAAAGCTAACTAATGGAATGTTAATGACAGGTTGAGTAAACACTTTGTGTATTCCGTTTGAAATCAAGCCCCATATTGGCTATTAGTATAGACTAAAAATGTCCTCACAGTTAATTGTTGGCATATTACAGGAATAAGGACTGAGAGCCATTCATTAAAATGTTAAATATCCCAGTGGATATACCAATTGGCACTGAGGGCGGAATATACTAAGCTGTTCCGCTGAGCTAATTGCCTTCTTACTGCTCCGATGACATCACCACGGTTATATTCCTCCTCCCCTACCGGCGCTGCCATTCTGTCCCGTAGTTTTCTCTGCGGCAATCGCAATCCTCCATTGCAGGCCACTCAGGGCTTGGTGTTGTGGATGCTGCTATCTCATAAGACACATTCCTGTGCATATATATATATATATACAGGCCCGGCCCGCCCGTTACGCGGGGTACGTGTACGGGTAAGGCGCCACCGTGAAGAAGGCGCCAGCAGCCTGGATCACGGCGCGACTCTGCCTGCCGTCCTGCGGCTGCGCTGCCTGCCCCTCATTCTGGTCTCCGGCAGTGACGGCGGAATGAATAACTCAAATCAGGTGCCGGTTCGTTAGCCAATCAGAGTTCGTGGACCAGCGCCTGATTTGAGATATACACGCTGCCGTCACCACCGGAGACCAGACTGAGAGGCAGGGCGGTAGGCAGGAGAAGCGCGCGCTGCGCTCTCTACACAGCGGTGAGCATCACTGTCGGGGCATGTGTGGCACTGTGGGGGCTTATCTGGCACTGTGGGCACATGGCAATGTGGAGGCATATCTGTTTCTGGCACTGTGGGGGCATATCTGGCACTGTGGGCACATGGCACTGTGGGGGCATATCTATATCTGGGACTGTTGGGTCATATCTGGCACTGTGGAGGCATATCTGGCACTGTGGGCACATGGCACTGTGGGGGCATATCTGTATCTGGCACTGTGGGGTCATATCTGGCACTGTGGGGGCATATCTAGCACTGTGGGCACATGGCACTGTGGGGGCATATCTGTATCTGGGACTGTGGGGTCATATCTGGCACTGTGGGGGCATATCTGGCACTGTGGGCACATCTGTATCTGGCACTGTGGGGTCATATGTGGCATTGTGGGGGCATATGTAGCACTGTGGGCACATGGCAATGTGGGGCATATCTGTATCTGGCACTGTGGGGTCATGTGTGGCACTGTGGCGGCATATCTGGCACTGTGGGCACATGGCAATGTGGGGGCATATCTGTATCTGGGACTGTGGGGTCACATCTGGCACTGTGGTGGCTTATCTGGCACTGTGGGCACATCTGTATCTGGCACTGTGGGGTCATATGTGGCACTGTGGGGGCATATCTAGCACTGTGGGGGCATATCTGTATCTGGCACTGTGGGGTCATATCTGGCACTGTGGGCACATGGCAATGTGGGGGCATATCTGTATCTGGCACTGTGGGGGCATATCTGGCACTGTGGGGGCATATCTGTATCTGGCACTGTGGGGTCATATGTGGCACTGTGGGGGCATATCTAGCACTATGGGCACATGGCAATGTGGGGGCATATCTGTATCTGGCACTGTGGGGTCATATCTGGCACAGTGGGGTTATATCTGGCACTGTGGGGGCATATCTGTATCTGGGACTGTGGGGTCATATCTGGCACTGTGGGGGCATATCTGGCACTGTGGGCACATGGCACTGTGGGGGCATATATGTATCTGGCACTGTGGGGTCATATCTGGCACTGTGGGGTCATATCTGGCACTGTGGTGGCATATCTGGCACCGTGGGCACATCAATATCTGGCACTGTGGGATCATATGTGGCACTGTGGGGGAATATCTAGCACTGTGGGCACATGGCAATGTGGGGGCATATGTGTATCTGGCACTGTGTGGTCATGTGTGGCACTGTGGGGGCATATCTGGCACTGTGGGCACATGGCAATGTGGGGGCATATCTGTATCTGGCACTGTGGGGTCATATGTGGCACTGTGGGGGCATATCTGGCACTGTGGGGGCATATCTAGCACTGTGGGGGCATATCTAGCACTGTGGGCACATGGCACTGTGGGGGCATATGTGGCACTGTGGGCACATGGCACCCACTATCTCCCTGTGACCCTGTGACACCTCTGCCACCCAGTCACGCACTTTCTCCTTGTCACTGACAATCTCCCTGGACCCCTGGGGGTACTACTGTGTGGCCACGCCCGTTCCTTGTGAGACCACACCTCTTTTAAAATTTTATCCCATCAAGGGGCGCTAAATTCTAAATTCGCTTACCAAAAATATTAAGCTCGGGCCGGCCCTGTATATATACATACGTATATATATGTTTATAGATAGATAGATAGATATATAGATAGATAGATAGATAGATAGATAGATAGATAGATAGATAGATAGATAGACAGACAGACAGACAGATAGGTGGACGTTTCGGGGACGTGCTCCTCTTCTTCTGAACAACAAGCAAGTGACAAAAGTGTACAATAAATACTCCCACTTAACCTACAGACCTCCCCCACTGGCGCTCTCCTCAGTCACACCGCCTGCAGGTCCGACAGAACTTTTCCGCCATCCATCAAGCAGGCGGAAGTGACATCGTGGGTCCTGGCTGTGTGACATAAACAAAAACAGAAACAAGTGTTATAACGGGTTCAGTATGATTTACAGACAGACACAATAGCGACAGTCATAATCCCAACAGCCATTGATCTACAGTGAAAATACCAACATTCATTATACCAACATGTTCAAAATGCCGACATAGGGGGTGATTCCGAGTTGATCGCTCGCTAGCAGTTTTTAGCAGCCGTGCAAATGCATAGTCGCCGCCCACTGGGAGTGTATTTTCGCTTTGCTGGAGTGCGAACGCCTGTGCAGCAGAGCTCTGCAAAAACATTTTGTGCAGAACTAGACCAGCCCTGTAGTTACTTATCCTGTGCGATGATTGCAGCGACGAGTGACACGGTAATGACATCAGATACCCGCCCGGCAAATGCCCGGCCACACCTGCGTTTTTCCAAGCACTCCCAGAAAACGGTCAGTTGACACCCATAAACGCCCTCTTTCTGTCAATCTCCTTGTAATCGGCTGTGCGATTGGAATCGTCGCTAGAACCAGTGCAAAACCACAAAGGACTTCATACCCATACAACGCACATGCGCACTGCGGTGCATACACATGCGCAGATTAGCCATTTTTTTCACTGATCACTACGCAGCGAACAACGGCAGCTAGCGATCAACTCGGAATGACCCCCATAGTCAGAAGGTCGACAATTCAAATACCGACATGTCAAAACCCCGACATGATTTTTTTCTTGTTTTTTTTGTGTCCATGTCGACATAGGTTGATATAGACACCGTCTATGTGTTCCACGTCCCCTCGCATCGCACTCTGCACTCGCCATGCTTCGGGCATGGTGTCTCGCTGCGCTCGGCACTCTATTATATTCAGTGCCAGATTAAGGTCCACATGGGCCTGGAGCTGAGATTTATGAAGGGCCTATTGTTTGTGCCGCAGGAGGAGTGATCAGCATGGTGGGGGTATCATACCTCCCAACTGTCCCGATTTTCGCGGGACAGTCCCATTTTTTTGGGATTGTCCCGCTGTCCCACCCACGGGTCGCAGTGTCCCGCGGTGTGGAAGAGGAAGTTGGGAGGCTCCTGTCATCGTTGCTCTGCTTAGCAGAGCAGCGGTGAATAGACGCTGTGCGCATGCGCACAGCGTCTATTCAGTGAAGACAGGGAGAGGGGGCATGCCAGCGGCTCACAGAGCGCTGGTCATGCCCCCTTTAGTGATGAAAAACGGGGGCGTGACTCGCGATCGCGGCAGTGCCGCGAGGCCACGCCCCTTTTGGTTAGGCCACGCCCTCTTTCCGGGCGCACGGGCGCAGGAGTCCCTCTTTAAGCAGACAGAATGTTGGGAGGTATGGGGTATGAGTACTGATGGGGGGGGGGGGGGGTATGACCAGTGTTGTGGGTGTGTGGTCTTAACAGGGAGTGTGGTCTACCATCTGTCTTCAACCATTTCAAACTCACACCCCTCTGGCTTATATGAAGCATATATCCTCCTGTTATATTACTGATCATTGCATACCCCCCCCCCCCCCCCCACCCCCACCACCACACACTCACAAATAATGGTTAGAGTGCATTGACAGAGACATACACCTCAAAATTTATAATTTTCCAATATCTATCTGTAAACATAGTGCAGAAGATGAAAACATAAGAAATACAAAATAAATATTAAATAAAACTAATATGTGACCTGCATTTTATGCAAATGCTACTGCAAAGACCTTCCTTTGTGTACAAGTATGCATCTGAATGTGCAAGGACTAAGACGCCCACTGTCAGTGTCTGTAGATGCTGTAACACCGCTTGGTGCTACTTTAGACACTATTATTGGTCGCACCGTCGAAACTTGCACAAGCCCTTGGGTAAGTGCAGATTTTCCAATTTGAGTGTGACCTCCAATGTTAACGATGAATCGTCTGTGTATGAAACCACTTTAGCATCATGTACGCAACACGCCCATGAGACGGACCATTTTTGTGCCCATTAATAGCCACCTCCCAGTCACTGCCCAGGAATTGGATACACATTGGAGGGAATTCAATTAGCATTGCATGCACGTAACTCCCACTTTAAGTGCCTGGAGCTATAATATCTAGAGATGAGCGGGTTCGGTTCCTCGGAATCCGAACCCGCCCGAACTTCATGTTTTTTTACACGGGTCCGAGCGACTCGGATCTTCCCGCCTTGCTCGGTTAACCCGAGCGCGCCCGAACGTCATCATCACGCTGTCGGATTCTCGCGAGGCTCGGATTCTATATAAGGAGCCGCGCGTCGCCGCCATTTTTCACACGTGCATTGAGATTCATAGGGAGAGGACGTGGCTGGCGTCCTCTCCGTTTATAGAGATTCGAGAAGAGAGTGAGACAGTCTCACTAGAGAGAGACACAGTAGTAATTTTGGGGAGCATTAGGAGGAGTACTACTACTACTAGTACTTTACTGAAGTGAAGTGATAGATAGTGTGACTGTATTGTATTATCTGACTTGTGGGGGAGACACTGACAGTGGGGAGCAGTTAGAGTCTGAGAGCAGGACTCAGGACTCAGGAGTACATACTACATATAACGTACAGTGCACACTTTTGCTGCCAGAGTGCCACACCAGTATAATATATATTGTGATTGTATGCTTAGGAGTACTACTTGCAAGTTGCTGATAGTGTGACCAGTGACCTGACCACCAGTTTAATAATCACCACCAGTTTAATTAATATATATATATATATAATTGTATATAATTAATATATATATAATATTATAATTGTATACCACCTACCCGTGTTTTTTTTTTCTTTCTTCTTTATACATGCTACTATAGTAGCTTACTGTAGCAGTCTGCGGTGCTGCTGAGCTGACAGTGTCCAGCAGGTCCGTCATCAGTCATTACATAATAAATATATATACCTGTCCGGCTGCAGTACTAGTGATATTATATATACATATATATATTGATTTCATATCATTATCATCCAGTCTATATTAGCAGCAGACACAGTACGTGAGTCCACGGCTGTAGCTACCTCTGTGTCGGCACTCGGCAGTCCATCCATAATTGTATACCACCTACCCGTGGTTTTTTTTTTTCTTTCTTCTTGATACATACTACTATAGTAGCTTACTGTAGCAGTCTGCGGTGCTGCTGAGCTGACAGTGTCCAGCAGGTCCGTCATCAGTCATCATTACCTAATAAATATATATCTACCTGTCCGGCTGCAGTACTAGTGATATTATATATACATATATATATTGATTTCATATCATTATCATCCAGTCTATATTAGCAGCAGACACAGTACGTTAGTCCACGGCTGTAGCTACCTCTGTGTCGGCACTCGGCAGTCCATCCATAATTGTATACCACCTACCCGTGGTTTTTTTTTCTTTCTTCTTGATACATACTACTATAGTAGCTTACTGTAGCAGTCTGCGGTGCTGCTGAGCTGACAGTGTCCAGCAGGTCCGTCATCAGTCATCATTACCTAATAAATATATATCTACCTGTCCGGCTGCAGTACTAGTGATATTATATATACATATATATATTGATTTCATATCATTATCATCCAGTCTATATTAGCAGCAGACACAGTACGGTAGTCCACGGCTGTAGCTACCTCTGTGTCGGCACTCGGCAGTCCATCCATAATTGTATACCACCTACCCGTGGTTTTTTTTTTTCTTTCTTCTTGATACATACTACTATAGTAGCTTACTGTAGCAGTCTGCGGTGCTGCTGAGCTGACAGTGTCCAGCAGGTCCGTCATCAGTCATCATTACCTAATAAATATATATCTACCTGTCCGGCTGCAGTACTAGTGATATTATATATACATATATATATTGATTTCATATCATTATCATCCAGTCTATATTAGCAGCAGACACAGTACGGTAGTCCACGGCTGTAGCTACCTCTGTGTCGGCACTCGGCAGTCCATCCATAATTGTATACCACCTACCCGTGGTTTTTTTTTTCTTTCTTCTTGATACATACTACTATAGTAGCTTACTGTAGCAGTCTGCGGTGCTGCTGAGCTGACAGTGTCCAGCAGGTCCGTCATCAGTCATCATTACCTAATAAATATATATCTACCTGTCCGGCTGCAGTACTAGTGATATTATATATACATATATATATTGATTTCATATCATTATCATCCAGTCTATATTAGCAGCAGACACAGTACGGTAGTCCACGGCTGTAGCTACCTCTGTGTCGGCACTCAGCAGTCCATCCATAATTGTATACCACCTACCCGTGGTTTTTTTTTTCTTTCTTCTTGATACATACTACTATAGTAGCTTACTGTAGCAGTCTGCGGTGCTGCTGAGCTGACAGTGTCCAGCAGGTCCGTCATCAGTCATCATTACCTAATAAATATATATCTACCTGTCCGGCTGCAGTACTAGTGATATTATATATACATATATATATTGATTTCATATCATTATCATCCAGTCTATATTAGCAGCAGACACAGTACGGTAGTCCACGGCTGTAGCTACCTCTGTGTCGGCACACGGCAGTCCATCCATAATTGTATACCACCTACCCGTGGTTTTTTTTTTTTCTTTCTTCTTGATACATACTACTATAGTAGCTTACTGTAGCAGTCTGCGGTGCTGCTGAGCTGACAGTGTCCAGCAGGTCCGTCATCAGTCATCATTACCTAATAAATATATATCTACCTGTCCGGCTGCAGTACTAGTGATATTATATATACATATATATATTGATTTCATATCATTATCATCCAGTCTATATTAGCAGCAGACACAGTACGGTAGTCCACGGCTGTAGCTACCTCTGTGTCGGCACTCGGCAGTCCATCCATAAGTATACTAGTATCCATCCATCTCCATTGTTTACCTGAGGTGCCTTTTAGTTGTGCCTATTAAAATATGGAGAACAAAAATGTTGAGGTTCCAAAATTAGGGAAAGATCAAGATCCACTTCCACCTCGTGCTGAAGCTGCTGCCACTAGTCATGGCCGAGACGATGAAATGCCAGCAACGTCGTCTGCCAAGGCCGATGCCCAATGTCATAGTACAGAGCATGTCAAATCCAAAACACCAAATATCAGTAAAAAAAGGACTCCAAAACCTAAAATAAAATTGTCGGAGGAGAAGCGTAAACTTGCCAATATGCCATTTACCACACGGAGTGGCAAGGAACGGCTGAGGCCCTGGCCTATGTTCATGGCTAGTGGTTCAGCTTCACATGAGGATGGAAGCACTCAGCCTCTCGCTAGAAAAATGAAAAGACTCAAGCTGGCAAAAGCAGTAGCACCGCAAAGAACTGTGCGTTCTTCGAAATCCCAAATCCACAAGGAGAGTCCGACTCCAATTGTGTCGGTTGCGATGCCTGACCTTCCCAACACTGGACGTGAAGAGCATGCGCCTTCCACCATTTGCACGCCCCCTGCAAGTGCTGGAAGGAGCACCCGCAGTCCAGTTCCTGATAGTCAGATTGAAGATGTCAGTGTTGAAGTACACCAGGATGAGGAGGATATGGGTGTTGCTGGCGCTGGGGAGAAAATTGACCAGGAGGATTCTGATGGTGAGGTGGTTTGTTTAAGTCAGGCACCCGGGGAGACACCTGTTGTCCGTGGGAGGAATATGGCCACTGACATGCCTGGTGAAAATACCAAAAAAATCAGCTCTTCGGTGTGGAAGTATTTCAACAGAAATGCGGACAACAGGTGTCAAGCCGTGTGTTGCCTTTGTCAAGCTGTAATAAGTAGGGGTAAGGACGTTAACCACCTCGGAACATCCTCCCTTATAAGTCACCTGCAGCGCATTCATAATAAGTCAGTGACAAGTTCAAAAACTTTGGGTGACAGCGGAAGCAGTCCACTGACCAGTAAATACCTTCCTCTTGTAACCAAGCTCACGCAAACCACCCCACCAACTCCCTTAGTGTCAATTTCCTCCTTCCCCAGGAATGCCAATAGTCCTGCAGGCCATGTCACTGGCAATTCTGACGATTCCTCTCCTGCCTGGGATTCCTCCGATGCATCCTTGCGTGTAACGCCTACTGCTGCTGGCGCTGCTGTTGTTGCTGCTGGGAGTCGATGGTCATCCCAGAGGGGAAGTCGTAAGACCACTTTTACTACTTCCACCAAGCAATTGACTGTCCAACAGTCCTTTGCGAGGAAGATGAAATATCACAGCAGTCATCCTACTGCAAAGCGGATAACTGAGGCTTTGGCATCCTGGGTGGTGAGAAACGTGGTTCCGGTATCCATCATTACTGTAGAGCCAACTAGAGACTTGTTGGAGGTACTGTGTCCCCGGTACCAAATACCATCTAGGTTCCATTTCTCTAGGCAGGCGATACCGAAAATGTACACAGACCTCAGAAAAAGAGTCACCAGTGTCCTAAAAAATGCAGCTGTACCCAATGTCCACTTAACCACGGACATGTGGACAAGTGGAGCAGGGCAGGGTCAGGACTATATGACTGTGACAGCCCACTGGGTAGATGTATGGACTCCCGCCGCAAGAACAGCAGCGGCGGCACCAGTAGCAGCATCTCGCAAACGCCAACTCTTTCCTAGGCAGGCTACGCTTTGTATCACCGGTTTCCAGAATACGCACACAGCTGAAAACCTCTTACGGCAACTGAGGAAGATCATCGCGGAATGGCTTACCCCAATTGGACTCTCCTGTGGATTTGTGGCATCGGACAATGCCAGCAATATTGTGTGTGCATTAAATATGGGCAAATTCCAGCACGTCCCATGTTTTGCACATACCTTGAATTTGGTGGTGCAGAATTTTTAAAAAAACGACAGGGGCGTGCAAGAGATGCTGTCGGTGGCCAGAAGAATTGCGGGACACTTTCGGCGTACAGGCACCACGTACAGAAGACTGGAGCACCACCAAAAACAACTGAACCTGCCCTGCCATCATCTGAAGCAAGAAGTGGTAACGAGGTGGAATTCAACCCTCTATATGCTTCAGAGGTTGGAGGAGCAGCAAAAGGCCATTCAAGCCTATACAATTGAGCACGATATAGGAGGTGGAATGCACCTGTCTCAAGCGCAGTGGAGAATGATTTCAACGTTGTGCAAGGTTCTGCTGCCCTTTGAACTTGCCACACGTGAAGTCAGTTCAGACACTGCCAGCCTGAGTCAGGTCATTCCCCTCATCAGGCTTTTGCAGAAGAAGCTGGAGACATTGAAGGAGGAGCTAACACGGAGCGATTCCGCTAGGCATGTGGGACTTGTGGATGGAGCCCTTAATTCGCTTAACAAGGATTCACGGGTGGTCAATCTGTTGAAATCAGAGCACTACATTTTGGCCACCGTGCTCGATCCTAGATTTAAAGCCTACCTTGGATCTTTCTTTCCGGCAGACACAAGTCTGCTGGGGTTGAAAGACCTGCTGGTGAGAAAATTGTCAAGTCAAGCGGAACGCGACCTGTCAACATCTCCTCCTTCACATTCTCCCGCAACTGGGGGTGCGAGGAAAAGGCTCAGAATTCCGAGCCCACCCGCTGGCGGTGATGCAGGGCAGTCTGGAGCGACTGCTGATGCTGACATCTGGTCCGGACTGAAGGACCTGACAACGATTACGGACATGTCGTCTACTGTCACTGCATATGATTCTCTCACCATTGAAAGAATGGTGGAGGATTATATAAGTGACTGCATCCAAGTAGGCACGTCACACAGTCCGTACTTATACTGGCAGGAAAAAGAGGCAATTTGGAGGCCCTTGCACAAACTGGCTTTATTCTACCTAAGTTGCCCTCCCACAAGTGTGTACTCCGAAAGAGTGTTTAGTGCCGCCGCTCACCTTGTCAGCAATCGGCGTACGAGGTTACATCCAGAAAATGTGGAGAAGATGATGTTCATTAAAATGAATTATAATCAATTCCTCCGTGGAGACATTGACCAGCAGCAATTGCCTCCACAAAGTACACAGGGAGCTGAGATGGTGGATTCCAGTGGGGACGAATTGATAATCTGTGAGGAGGGGGATGTACACGGTGATATATCGGAGGATGATGATGAGGTGGACATCTTGCCTCTGTAGAGCCAGTTTGTGCAAGGAGAGATTAATTTCTTCTTTTTTGGTGGGGGTCCAAACCATCCCGTCATTTCAGTCACAGTCGTGTGGCAGACCCTGTCACTGAAATGATGGGTTGGTTAAAGTGTGCATGTCCTGTTTATACAACATAAGGGTGGGTGGGAGGGCCCAAGGACAATTCCATCTTGCACCTCTTTTTTCTTTAATTTTTCTTTGCGTCATGTGCTGTTTGTGGAGTGTTTTTTGGAAGGGCCATCCTGCGTGACACTGCAGTGCCACTCCTAGATGGGCCCGGTGTTTGTGTCGGCCACTAGGGTCGCTTATCTTACTCACACAGCTACCTCATTGCGCCTCTTTTTTTCTTTGCGTCATGTGCTGTTTGGGGAGTGTTTTTTGGAAGGGCCATCCTGCGTGACACTGCAGTGCCACTCCTAGATGGGCCCGGTGTTTGTGTCGGCCACTAGGGTCGCTTATCTTACTCACACAGCTACCTCATTGCGCCTCTTTTTTTCTTTGCGTCATGTGCTGTTTGGGGAGTGTTTTTTGGAAGGGCCATCCTGCGTGACACTGCAGTGACACTCCTAGATGGGCCCGGTGTTTGTGTCGGCCACTAGGGTCGCTTATCTTACTCACACAGCTACCTCATTGCGCCTCTTTTTTTCTTTGCGTCATGTGCTGTTTGGGGAGTGTTTTTTGGAAGGGCCATCCTGCGTGACACTGCAGTGCCACTCCTAGATGGGCCCGGTGTTTGTGTCGGCCACTAGGGTCGCTTATCTTACTCACACAGCTACCTCATTGCGCCTCTTTTTTTCTTTGCGTCATGTGCTGTTTGGGGAGTGTTTTTTGGAAGGGCCATCCTGCGTGACACTGCAGTGCCACTCCTAGATGGGCCCGGTGTTTGTGTCGGCCACTAGGGTCGCTTATCTTACTCACACAGCTACCTCATTGCGCCTCTTTTTTTCTTTGCGTCATGTGCTGTTTGTGGAGTGTTTTTTGGAAGAGCCATCCTGCGTGACACTGCAGTGCCACTCCTAGATGGGCCCGGTGTTTGTGTCGGCCACTAGGGTCGCTTATCTTACTCACACAGCTACCTCATTGCGCCTCTTTTTTTCTTTGCGTCATGTGCTGTTTGGGGAGTGTTTTTTGGAAGGGCCATCCTGCGTGACACTGCAGTGCCACTCCTAGATGGGCCCGGTGTTTGTGTCGGCCACTAGGGTCGCTTATCTTACTCACACAGCTACCTCATTGCGCCTCTTTTTTTCTTTGCGTCATGTGCTGTTTGGGGAGTGTTTTTTGGAAGGGCCATCCTGCGTGACACTGCAGTGCCACTCCTAGATGGGCCCGGTGTTTGTGTCGGCCACTAGGGTCGCTTATCTTACTCACACAGCTACCTCATTGCGCCTCTTTTTTTCTTTGCGTCATGTGCTGTTTGTGGAGTGTTTTTTGGAAGGGCCATCCTGCGTGACACTGCAGTGCCACTCCTAGATGGGCCCGGTGTTTGTGTCGGCCACTAGGGTCGCTTATCTTACTCACACAGCTACCTCATTGCGCCTCTTTTTTTCTTTGCGTCATGTGCTGTTTGGGGAGTGTTTTTTGGAAGGGCCATCCTGCGTGACACTGCAGTGCCACTCCTAGATGGGCCCGGTGTTTGTGTCGGCCACTAGGGTCGCTTATCTTACTCACACAGCTACCTCATTGCGCCTCTTTTTTTCTTTGCGTCATGTGCTGTTTGGGGAGTGTTTTTTGGAAGGGCCATCCTGCGTGACACTGCAGTGCCACTCCTAGATGGGCCAGGTGTTTGTGTCGGCCACTAGGGTCGCTTAGCTTAGTCATCCAGCGACCTCGGTGCAAATTTTAGGACTAAAAATAATATTGTGAGGTGTGAGGTATTCAGAATAGACTGAAAATGAGTGGAAATTATGGTTTTTGAGGTTAATAATACTTTGGGATCAAAATGACCCCCAAATTCTATGATTTAAGCTGTTTTTTAGGTTTTTGGGAAAAAAACACCCGAATCCAAAACACACCCGAATCCGACAAAAAAAATTCGGTGAGGTTTTGCCAAAACGCGGTCGAACCCAAAACACGGCCGCGGAACCGAACCCAAAACCAAAACCCGAAAAATTTCCGGCGCTCATCTCTAATAATATCTAGTACTGGTCCTCCTTGCACATTATGCCACACAGAATGAGCCAAAATTCACAATATGCCACACAGTGTGAGCCAAAATTCCCACAGAATGAGCCAAAATTGATAATATGCCACACGGAATGAGCCAAAATTCACATTATGCCACACGGAATGACGCAAAATTCACATTATGCCACACGGAATGAGCCAAAATTCACATTATGCCATATAGTATGAGATAAAATTCACATTATGCCACATGGAATGAGCCAAAATTCACATTATGCCACACGGAATGAGCAAAAATTCTCCCTGGGAGAGTGACAGCAGGGACATAGAGAGGGACACGGAGAGTGATAGAGGGACAGGGAGAGTGACAGTGGGACATACGGACAGGGAGAGTGACAGAGGGACATAGGGAAAGGGAGAGGGACAGGGAAAGTGACATAGGGACAGGGAGAGTGACAGGGGGAGTGGCAGAAGGACATAGGGACAGGTAGAGTGACATGGAGAGTGAGAGAGGTACATAGGGACAGGGAGAGTGACAGCAGGGACATAGAGAGTTACAGAGGGACAGGAAGAGAGACAGAGGGACATAGGGACAGGGAGAGTGACAGCAGGGACAGAGAGAGGTACAGAGGGACAGGGAGAGAGACAGAGGGACATAGGGACAGGGAGAGTGACAGCAGGGACAGAGAGAGGTACAGAGGGACAGGGAGAGTGACAGCAGGGACATAGAGAGTTACAGAGGGACAGGGAGAGAGACAGAGGGACATAGGGACAGGGAGAGTGACAGCAGGGACAGAGAGAGGTACAGAGGGACAGGGAGAGAGACAGAGGGACATAGGGATAGGGAGAGTGACAGCAGGGACAGAGAGAGGTACAGAGGGACAGGGAGAGAGACAGAGGGACATAGGGACAGGGAGAGTGACAGCAAAGAGATACAGTAGGGAGAGAGAAAAACAGCAAGGTTAGATTACCTAATGGGCAGCGGTGAGGAGAAGGAGGCTGTGGTCAGTTGTGGTGCGGAGGAGGCTATGGTCGGCAGCAGTGCAGAGGAGGAGGAGGCTGTGGTCGGTGGCAGCGGTGTGAAGGAGGAGGCTGTGGTTGGCGGTGCGGAGGATGCAGCGGCTGCTGTGGCCTTCAGTGTGGCTCTGGCTGTGAAGCCCCCCTGCATCCAGTCCGCCTATCATTTCAAATCTGTCGCGGACCAGCAGCCAATCAGGAGCGGCTACGCGGCTGCTCCTCATTAGCTGCCGGCTTGAGAGCTCCAATTGGCGCTTGAATAGCGCCAAATTTGAAATGATCGCGGCGGGGGCCTTCAGCAGTCAGTGCACAAAGTGTTGGTATGCCATAGCGGTATATACCGACCCACATTGAGCACTGTATATACCCTCTTGTGTATACACATAAATACATTATACTGTGACCAATGCACCAGCACACACAAGGCTGCACCAGCACACACAGGGATACACTGCACTGCAACAGCACATACAGGGTTACACCGCACTGCTCCAGCACACACCGTACTGCACCAGCACACAGGGTTACACCATATGGGCAGCACACACAGAGTTACACTGCACTGCACACACCATACAGTGGCAGTACAAAGGGTTTCACCACACTGCTCCAGCACACAAAGGGTTACAACATACAGTGACAGCACACACAGGGCAAATCCATCGAGTGGAAGCACACACTGGGTTACACCCCACTGCACCAGCACACACAGGGTCAATCTGTACAGTGGCAACACACACAGCATTTGCGCAGACCCACAAATGCAAATAATCAGGTATTACGTACATCTCTGAATCAGGCCCTGATGTTCTTAAATCACCATACAGATGTGTCTTGCTGCAGCCATGCTGCTTTTAGCAGTGTGCTGTAGCAGGACCACAATGCGAACGCAGTGCATCATGCCACGCTTGTTTGCATTGCTGCCGGGTCCCACTGAAGTGAATGGGAAGCGGGTGCATGCACACACCAGCTTCCAATCATATCTATGGCATAGCGGGAATGTGCGATTGTACGCGCCCAGCTATGCCACGGTATGCTTGCTGCGATGCGTACACATTACAACAAGGACAAAAAGGCACACATCTGTATGCTTTACAGACAACTTCAGGGAATACAACCAAGTAGGGAAAAATCATCTGTCCCACTCACCAATTCTGGGTTGCAGAGATCCAGTGCTGTAGTTGATCCAGTAGACTGTACACCAAACCATAGGTTCTTCGGATGGCTGGCGGGGCAGAGCTTAGAGCAATCAGGGGACACCCACACTGGTGACACAATTTCAGGTGACCAGGAGTGGGGTTTATCACGACTGGGTGCGGAGCTAAGTGAGACCAGGGTGGTCCACTCTGGAGACACAGCTGTTCAGATGACCAGGAGCAGAGCTAAGTATGGCCAGGAGACTCCCAGCCTCCCACACTGTTGGCAAAGAATCGCATGGCCGGGGGCGGGGCTTATCGCGCACAGGGGGTGGAGCCTAGTGCGACCAGGAGGCTCTATCACACTGTTAGCACAGCATCGCAAACCGGGGGCGGGGCTTATCGCGCACCGGGGGCGGGGCCTAGAGTGGCCAGGAGGGTCTTACTAGAGGCAAAGCATCGGATGGCTGGGGGAGGGCTGGAGGTCAGCGCTGCTAGGGGGCGGAGCTTATTGTGGACAGAGGGCGGGCCCTATCACAGCCAGGAGGGTCACACACTGGTGGCAAATCCTCGGTTGGCGGGGGGCGGAGCTTAGCACGGCCAGGGGCGGAGCATAAGTCCGCTGCGCTCCGGTGATCGGCGGCCAGGAACTGGGGTATGTGTGTAAGATGTTTGGGGCAGCCAGCCCAGGTGATAATGTGCTGGGCTGGTGGTCACAGTAGTGACAGGAAAGTAGTGACAGGAAAAACATTTTTTCCTGTCAACACTGCACTGCATTGTATCCTCTGGGCCTATTTTCATGGGAGGCCTGGAGCTGCAGCTCCATCCGCCCCATTGTTAATCCGGCCCTGATTATATTCCCCTCCAGGTCCACTTGGATGGTAAAGTATGAACAAGTCTGTTTTGGGGAAAAAATTCCTTAAAAACGTATGCCACCTTTTTGACCTGTAGGCATTTCAAATGTTGGTATTCTATGTTGGCATTTTGAACATTTCGGCATAATGAATGTTGGTATCATGACCGTGTCAGTATTTTGACTGTCGGTCAATGGCTGTCGGGATTATGACCGTAGGTATTGTGAGGGGTCATTCCGAGTTCATCGCTCGCTTGCAGTTTTTAGCAGTCGTATAAATGCTAAGCCGCCGCCCACTGGGAGTGTATTTTAGCTTAGCAGAAGTGCGAACGAAAGGATCGCAGAGCGGCTACAATACAAAATTGTGCAGTTTTAGACTAGCTCCAGACCTACTCAGCGCTTGCGATCAATGCAGACTGTTCAGTTCCTGGTTTGATGTCACAAACATGCCCTGCGTTCGCCCAGCCACGCCTGCGTTTTTCCTGGCACTCCTGCGTTTTTTTTCGAACACTCCCTGAAAACGGTCAGTTTACACCCAGAAACGCGATTGAAAAGCTTCGCTAGACCTTGTGTAAAAATACATCGGCCGTTGTGAAAGTACGTCTCGCGTGCGCACTGCGCCGCATATGCATGCGCAGAAGTGCCTTTTTTTTCTTAATCGCAGCGAACTTCTTCAGCTAGCGATCAACTTGGAATGACCCCCTGTGTCTGGTAAATCAAGTGCTACCCATTATGACATACCACAGCAACAATGCGTCTCTTACATTAGTCAAAGTGCAAAAGTGCTAACTTAAGAATGTTGCAACCTACATAGCAACATATAGACAAAGACTGACATATTTTAAAACACTTATTCAGTCTAAATAAAGTGCTGGTTTGACATGCCACAAAAATACATGTCTACAAATACAAAAGAAATATCATTAAAATCACTTTAAAAAGAAACAACAAAAGATGTAAATAGGGCATCTCATTCACATCTGGCAGTAAAACGTCTTTTAGTTGGGAATGTGCATTACATGGGGCTAGAGGTTGAATTTTTTTCTGAAGCTGCTAAGTTTTACGTTCAGCCACAACTATTTTATGTTTGACTGCAGGTATTTAAAACAAATGACCGGGTGTGCGATGGGATGGGCAGTGGCTCCATCAATCGCAAATACTTAAATGTGGGATATAGAATGCACTTTGTGGGTCATTCAGATCTGATTGCTGCTGTGCGTTTTCGCACAGCGGGAGATAAGATCCGAACTGCGCAGGCATATGCACAGGAATGCACAGGCACGACGGACACCTGCAATGGGGATCGCCTGTCAGCGATGGGATTGTGCGAAGTATCCATTTGCACAGGCGTTCGCAAAGAGATTGACAGGAAGAGGCCGTTAGTGGGTGGAAACTGACCGTTTTCAGGAAGTGTCTGCAAAAATGCATGCGGGACCAAGCGATTTGAAGGGAGGGCGTCTGACGTTGAATCCGGTACCAATCAGCCTGATGTGATCTCAGCGGCTGCCTAAGTCCTGGGCTGCACAGAGACTGCACAAAATCAGTTTATGCTGCTCTGCTACACATGTGTTCGCACACTTGCACAGCAAAAATACACTGCCCCTGTAGGCGGCGACTATCTGAACGCAGGACAGCAAAAATAGCTGCCTAGCGATTAGATCTGAATCACCCCCTTTGTTCAAGTGCATCTATAAGCCCTGTGATCCACACAGTCTGATCTGAGCTGAAAATTAAAAAACATACAGTATGTATAGTTAAGTTCTATTGTTTGTACTGCTTGGTGCGATTTACCCTAGTGCCATTTGTACAAAGCCCTGTGACTCCACACAGTTCAAAAAAGAAAAAGAAAGAAATAATTTAGATCTATTGTTTGTGCTTTTCTCTTACGTCCTAGAGGATGCTGGGGTCCACATTAGTACCATGGGGTATAGACGGGTCCCTTGGGAGCCATGGGCACTTTAAGAGTTTAATAGTGTGGGCTGGCTCCTCCCTCTATGCCCCTCCTACCAGACTCAGTTTAGAAAATGTGCCCGGTGGAGCCGGACACAGCTAGAGGAGCTCCTAGAAGTTTTTCTAGTTTTAATGTTTTTTAAAAGAGTTACGTACACGGAGGCTGCTGGCAACAGCCTCCCTGCTTCGTGGGACTTAGGAGGGGGGGGGGGTTAGGGACCCTAGAGGTTAATGATTCTCTATCTCCGCTGACAGGACACTGAGCTCCTGATGGTGATGATCGCAAGCCCCCGAGGCGACCGCTCACTCCCGCAGCACGGCCGCCACCCCCTAACAGAGCCAGAAGACAGAGTGGTGAGTATGACGCCGGAGCCCCGGGAAGCGGGTCGCCCACGGGAATGGTGGCACAAGGGTAGGAGCGCAGCTCTGACAGGCTGCGTTCCGGAGGGCTCAGTGGTACTTGTTGTGTGGCGCTGTGAGGGGTGCCCTGGGCCAGCGCAAATACCCTACAACTGGTCACTATGCTAACAGGGGCTAATCCCACTGTTAGCAGCGAAATCACCTCAGGCCAGTATAATCAGTACAAGCGGGAAGACGCGCCATTATAGAGGGCGGGGCTTCTCCTCAGAGTGGATCCAGCATCTCACAAGCGCCTTTTTCTCCCTGCAGATCACACTGAGAACCCTGACAGGGAGCGCTGCCTCCACATAACTCCAATACCTCTGTGGTACCAAGGGTTATAAACAAGGGGGGAGAGTGTTACATTAACTGTGTAATCCTATTAAGGTTATTCAGTCAGCGCCTGCCGTTAGTGTATAACTGCCTACTGGCGCGCTGTGTGGCTGGCACTAAATAATATGTCTTTCTGAAGGTACTATGGGAGAAACTGTGTCTGCATTTTCCTGTGTGTGTGTGTGTGTGTGTGTGTGTGTGTGTGTGTGTGTGTGTGTGTGTGTGTGTGTTTGTATAGCTCACATAAACATGTCTAGGGACTCTGTATCCTGTGCTGCAGAGTGTGTATCTTCTCCTGAAGTGTCTATTCCATGTACTCAGGACTGTAATATACTGTCTCAGCCTTCTGAATCCAAACCCCCATGGGTGGATTCTATTAGGGGAATGATATCCCAGATTTCATCTCGGATAGCTCAAAATGAGACTGAAACACAGGTTTTAAGAAAGTCTGTTGAGGTTTTGTCGTATTCAACTCCCACTACCTCTTCAAAGACCCCAATTTACCCTAAGAAGCGTGCCCTTGCCCAGATAATGCAAGCTGACACGGATACCGACTCTGATACAGGGGACAGTGATGGGGATATGCAGGGGGGAGATGCATCCCTTGCTAAGGGGGTGCAACTCATGATTGAGGCTATTAGGGACATTTTACACATTACGGATAAGGTACCTGAGCAAGTAGAGGAGGCTTATTTTACTGATAATAAGAAATCCTCTCTTACATTCCCTGCGTCTAAGGAATTGTTGTTGTAACGCATTGTTTGAAAAATCTGGGGAAACTCAGAGAAAAAATTCCAGATCCCAAAAAGGGTTCTCATTGCTTTTCCTTTCCCTGAGGAGGACAGGAAAAAGTGGGAAATCCCGCCTGTAGTAGATGCTTCTGTGTCTAGGTTATCTAATAAAGTGGTTTTACCTGTCCCAGGGTCCACCGCTTTAAAAGTGGCGGCTGACCGTAAGATTGAGACTACACTCAAATCATTATACACAGCTACTGGCGTAGCTTTAAGACCCACTATTGCTTGTGCATGGATTTCGAAAGCCATAGTAAAGTGGTCAGGCACATTACTAGAGGAATTAGATTCTATGGATAGAAATGACATTGAATTGTTCTTACGTCACATACAGGACTCTACAGGTTTCACGGTGGAGGCCATGAAGGACCTTGTCCATCTCAATGCGAGGGCTTCTTCCATGGCTGTCTCGGCACGCAGGGGACTCTGGCTGTGCAAATGGTCTGCGGATGTGGAATCCAAGAAGAGTGTGGAGAACCTACCTTTCACAGGTCGGGCTCTGTTTGGGGAAGTGTTAGATGCGTGGATCTCCATGGCAACTGCGGGTAAGTCAACATTTCTTCCCTCAGCAACACCGCCTACTAGGATATCTTATCCTACGTGTACAATGCAGTCCTTTCGGACCGCGAAAATTAAAAAGTCCAAACCCCCTTCCACTTTCTTTAGAGGAGGTCGGGGAAAATCCAGAAAACCTGCACCAACAGGTTCACAGGAACAGAAACCTGGTTCTGCTTCCTCAAAATCCTCAGTATGACGGTGTACCTCCCAGGCTGGAGATCGGGCAGGTGGGAGCAAGATTAAGAAATTTCAGTCATGTCTGGGCGTCATCAGGCCTAGACCCCTGGGTCCAAGATATTGTTACCCAGGGGTACAGACTGGAGTTTCAAGAACTCCCGCCTCACAGATTCTTCAAATCAGGCTTACCAGCTTTGCTGACAGAAAGTGTTATCCTACAGGAAGCCATTCAAAAAGTGCAAAAGTCAAATGTCATTGTTCCAGTTCCACCTCATTTAGCAAACAAGGGTTATTACTCAAACCTGTTTGTAGTACCAAAACCGGATGGTTCGATCAGGCCAATATTGAATCTAAAGTCATTGAACCCTTTATCTGAGGGAATTCAAATTCAAGATGGAGTCTCTGAGAGCGGTGATCTCAGGTAAGGAGGAGGGGGAATTTCTAGTATCCCTGGATATCAAGGATGCATACCTTCACATTCTGATCTGGCCGCCTCACCAGGCTTATCTCAGATTTGCGCTGCTGGACTGTCACTATCAGTTCCAGGCACTGCCGTTTGGCCTCTCCACGGAACGAGGGTGTTCACCAAGATCATGGCGGAGATGATGCTACTCCTCTGCAAGCAGGGTGTGAACATAATTCCTTATCTGGACGATCTGCTGATAAAAGCGTCTTCCGGGAAGAAGCTGTTACAGAGCATTGCTCTCTGAACTCAACTACTCCTGGATCATGGATGGATCCTGAATCTTCCAAAGTCGCATTTGGAGCCGACAAGGAGACTGTCCTTCCTGGGGATGATCCTTGACACGGAAGTACAGAGGGTGTTTCTGCCGGAGGAGAAAGTGTTGGTGATACAAGCAATGGTCCGGGATGTCCTGAAGCCAGCCCGGGCATCGGTTCATCAGTGCATTTGCCTTCTGGGGAAGATGGTTGCCTCCTATGAGGCTCTACAGTATGGAAGATTTCATGCACGGTCTTTCCAACTGGATTTCCTGGACAAATGGTCAGGATCTCATCTTCACATGCACCAGAGGATACGTCTGTCACCAAAAGCCAGAATCTCGCTCCTCTGGTAGCTGCAAACCTCTCACCTACTAGAGGACTGCAGGTTCGGGATTCAGAATTGGATACTCCTAACCACGGATGCAAGTCTCAGAGGTTGGGGAGCAGTCATACAAGGGGAAGACCTCCAAAGAAGGTGGTCAAGTCTGGAATTCATCCTTCCAATAAACATTCTGGAACTAAGGGCCATGTACAACGGTCTTCTACAAGCGGCACATCTTCTGAAAGATCGGGCCATTCAGGTTCAGTCGGACAATGTAACGACAGTGGCCTACATAAACTGACAAGGCGGAACGAAGAGCAGAGCTGCAATGTCAGAGGTAACAAGAATCGTTCCCGGGGCGGAAAAGCATGCAGTGGCGCTGTCAGCAATCTTCATTCCGGGAGAGGACAACTGGGAAGCAGATTTCCTCAGCAGAATGATCTCCATCCAGGAGAGTGGGGCATCCACCCAGTGGTGTCCACAGAGGTGACAAGTCTTTGGGGCGTACCTCTAATAGACATGATGGCCTCCTGCCTCAACAAGAAGCTTCGGAGGTACTGTTCCAGGTCGAGGGACCCACAGGCAATGGCGGTGGATGCCCTGGTAACTCTGTGGGTGTTCAGGTCAGTGTATGTGTTCCCTCCACTTCCATCTGAGATCAGCGTGGAGGTCCGGCAGAGTAGATCCAGCTGGCGAGAGGACCATATACAGGACGAGGGGTGGAAGACGCGTTTCGCCCGACTGAGCGGGCTTGGTCACTTCCGGATCCGGATGTAGTTCAGTGCCAGCGCACACATATGTCGACTGGTACTCCATCATTTGTTTCTCTATATTTTCTATTCCCCACAATCACTTTCCATTTTTTCGTGGATTCTCACCAGCGATTCATCGGTATCACAAAGAATATCAGTACATAGGGCTCACATCGTTGTCTAACGCTGGCAGCAGATCCATCTGAACACATTTATTCACAAACATTTGTGTATTACTATCTCTTCCTCCAGTCTTGTTCGGTGAACTCTCATCAGTGATCCCAGAGGGGGAGCGCTATCAGTGATCTACTACCATACCATGCTGTCAACGCCCAATACCGTCCGATCTTGGAAGCTAAGCAGTGTTGGGCTTGGTCAGTATTTGGATGGGTGACCTCCTAGGAATACCAAGTGTAGTAGGATCTGTCATACATAAATTACTCTGTGCCTAACACTGACAGCAGATTCGCCACTATTCTCTTTCTTCACCCATTCGGGCTCAGGTCTTAATTGACACAGGTTCCTTATCTGTTTAGCTCACAACTATCAGGGATACCCCTGACTCAAGCTGGTTGTTAATTCCTTACATGGGATGTGAATTTCTGAATTGACTGTTAATTCAGTTTATATCAATACAATTCGTTTCATGGTGTGACATTATAGTTATTTATACTCCTATAGTCACGTCCAGTTTCATTTAGTGTCCAACCGGACTAGTTGGTTATCAGTGTTGTTTGTATTTCAGGACTTTTCATCCTTTTTAATCTCAATTAATAAAGACATATTTTTAAAATTTCATATCTCTATCTTAACTCAAGAGTGCGCCCACAACAGAGTCTTCTTTTCTTCTTTGTATATAGCTTGTTATATTGACTCTGGGTGCACCGCCAATTTAGACTGATTGGGTATTTTTCCCTATTGTCAATTTTGGTCTTTGGTATCTCCAGACTATCTAAAAGACCTGTGCGGGATCCGCCACATACATAGTTTCGATTTCTGTTATGTGTGAGCTGGTGTGAATCTCACCACTATCTGTGTATTTCCTTCTTTCGAAGTATGTCCAGCTCCTTGGGCACAGTTTCTAGACTGAGTCTGGTAGGAGGGTCATAGAGGGAGGAGCCAGCCCACACTATTAAACTCTTAAAGTGCCCATGGCTCCCAAGGGACCCGTCTATACCCCATGGTACTAATGTGCACCCCAGCATCCTCTATGAACTACGAGAAAAGGATTTACCGGTAGGTAATTAAAATCCTATTTTCTGTGCACAGTACGCTGTGGCAATGTTTCATAGATGTGCTATAAACTGCCGTGTGTTTGTGCCGCCACTATGTCACTCTCCGCAGCCTTTGGCCAACACTGGTGAAAACAATATTGTTAACTGGAAATTAATGCTATTGAGGTTAATAATACTCTAGGAACAAAAAAAGGCCCAAACTATGTGAATTTAGCTTTTTTGTCAATTTTTGAAAAAAAAATCCAAATCCAAAACCAGTCACGGCGATTTGGCAAATCCAAATCCGAATCCGAATGACAAATCAGAGCTAAATCCAGCAAAAATGGTCTGGCGCAAATCTCTACTTACAAACATGACTTAGGCCCATTATATTTGTCTAAATATTTCACAATTTGATTTTTACATTGGACAGTTTACGGAACCTTTTTATATTTAATTAGTGGTTAAAATTGACTGAGTTACTAATGAAGTAACCTGTGCTCATGCTGGGTACACACTAGACGACATGTGTATCCAGCCGATCCGGCAGGCGACGGGACCCTGCATCGGCAAGTGCATAGCCATTTGCTGATGCAGAGGGCGACTGAACGACTTGGGATGCACAGCATGGCATCACTAGATATCTTCAGAAGACATTGCTAACGATAGTGAGGGTGCGCATATTGGGCATACACACTACCCAATATGCACCAGTGTAAACAATATGTCGTTCCGATCCACTGGATTGGATGATGTATAGTCTAGTGTGTACCCAGCTTAAAGGTGGTGGTTTTAGCAGAGTTAAATCTATACACTAGCAGATTGCAAAATGACTCAAGAACAAGCCCAGTTTAGCTTAACCAAGGCATTGTGGTTTATTGTGCAAGTAGTAGTATAGCTGTACTGTTACACTGGTAGAGAAGGGGCATGAAGCGGAGATTGTAGTGAACAGGCAGATCACCAGCCAGTGACTGTCAATGGGACATGGTAGTGGTGCAGATATGGTAACAATGGTCATTGCGGGTAATAACTTTGCGGTCTCTGGAGCTAAGGGGAAGATGTGCACCTCCCACTATGTCACTCATAAAAAGTAGCAAGATGGCACTGCGTATGTGCAGTAATAGTACTGGCGGCCATCTTGGTAAGGGCATGAAGTATCATCCCCGGAGGAGCTATATTGGAGGCTGCGCAGTAGCGCTCTCCACTTATAACGGATTTTGTATTCGTACTTTGGGACCGATACATGCCGGTCATACCGAACACGTGTGACTGGTTTTACAGTACAGACCCTACTGATGTGCATACCCTGACATATTGCATTAACCCTGGAAGTTCCAGATACGGAATAAACCTGTCCCTTGGTTGAGTTAACTTCTGATTGGCTTCAAATGCGTCTACATACATTACTGGCACTATCTAATACCCACAGCTTGGGCCCAGGGATATTACATGTTATAGTTTAATGAAACCATTAAATATACAGTACCTATGTCCATTTCTTGAAAGGGGTTCTGCACATCCAGCCTGATGTGGACATGGATATCCTGCCATGGAGGCATTGTGACATTATGGCGGAGCATGGGTCACATCTCGATTTGAATTAGTCCATGTCCCCCGGGCATGGAAATGGACTGAAACTTGTGAATCTCTATGTTACTCTTAACCTTCCCCTTTTTCTGAAGACATCCTTGCTTTGCAGCAAGCATCAGTGATAAGCATACATGGTATCCACTCTCTGCTTTGAAGAGAACATATTTCCCAACTTTCCTAACAATTGGGACAAAAGTTCTGGCAATTAGAATGATGGCCATATATACTGTAGTGGCAGGTGCTCAATTAGCTTAGTGATATCATTCAGGTGCTTGAAAGGGAGGGGTATTTCTAAGCAAGAAAAAAAAGGCATTTTTGTTTCCCCCAGCACCCTGAATGATAACAGTAACCAGATTTAAATCCCACACAATATTAGAATTCAGAGATCTCGGTTACATATATTTGCGCAAATGTATGAATAAGCCCAAAAGCCGCATCAAGGCCTCTCTGTATATTTGGGGTTCCTAGCGCTATATCTAGGTTCAGGGTGTGGCACCCCAAAAAAACCCCAGCATAAGCCAGAAAGCCCAGGGCAACATACCGGTTAAAAAACTATAGTGTTAATAAATTAGTGTTAGGAAGCCAAAGCTATAAAGAAAGTGATACAAAAATGAAATGTAATTAAAATGGAGAAATAGCATTAAAGAAATTAGTAAGTGATAAGTGTTAATAGAATGTAAAGGTATGCCACACTAAAGCCATCCAGCTCAGCCAGTCCAGAGGCAATACACCCCACACCTCCATTACCCCAACCTGGGTCTATGATTAACCAGCAAGGAGCCACATGATAATGGCTCCTTACTTAAATACATCTAAACTAAGAGCTACCTACCTTGTAGCGACCCCATAATGCTCCATATGGCATGTGAGGGTCTGCACTTCCTCCTAATGCAGGAACCTCTCTGCCTCTCACAACAGACATATATACTGGCAGGAGCTCAATTAGCTTAGTGATACCATTCAGGTGCTTGAAAGGGAGGGGTATTTCTAAGCAAGAAAAAAAAAGGCATTTTGTTTCCCCCAGCACCCTGAATGATAACAGAAGTAAAATTCAATTTAGTTTTACAATGGAGGCGATGGGTGTGCCATGTTCTTCCTCCAGGTCCTGCCCTATTGCGAAGTGACTTCTGTGGCATGAGCATACTGTATTACAGAGTGACGATTCTTCATCTTTGGATCAGGGTGCTAATCCTTCCCCTTCTAATTTGAACATATTGCCACAATCTCTATTTCATAGCCCTGGGTGGACTGTCTTGTCCACACAGTTATGCTTGGTTTGTCTGTACTCCCTTCTCCCCTTACATTTAACTCTTCCCTGTAATGATCAGTCAACTGTATTAAACCTTTAGAAAAGTTTTGCTGTAAAAGTCACCTGTAGCAGTCAGCTTCTTATAGAATTGAACATGTCCACAGACACTTAGATGCCCCAGGACTTCACCTCGGGGTATATTTAGTTACTAAGCCTCGGATGGAGATAAAGTACCAGCCAATCAGCTCCTAACTGCCATTTTTCAAACACAGCCTGTGGCATGGCAGTTAGGAGCCGATTGGCTGGTACTTTATCACCACGGACTTTATCACCATCCAAGGCTTAGTAAATAGACCTTAGAGTAGTACAGGCTTTTTGGAAGGAACTGATGGATGATATAGGAGACTCCAATAATACAGTCAATGTAATACTTACACTGGAAATAAGTAACAGAACTGACCTGTTAGTGCAGGAACTGTGTGACATAATCCAAGGGGACTCGTAAGAACGGACTAGTGGTTTGTCTTAATGAAACACAGTTTGGAGGACTACAGTCTTAGCACTATATTATGTAGCTTTACAGAATTGTAGCTGTTGTACGTCCTGACTGTTGGGAAAGCAGAGTGTACAGGATCCAGAAAGGATTATTGGTTTGTAAAGTAAAGGAGGAAAAAGCCAGATATTTACCAATGAATGTGCCAATGTCCAAGAATTGTGACATCAAGCTAGAGTTAAAGCCAGTATATCAGTACAAAAATGTGAAAGCAAGATAGGATCAAGGCCAGTATATCAGTAAGAGAATGGTGAGAGCTGTTGAAAGTGGAGTGCACTCCTCTAGGGAAGTTTCATCCCCTGTACCAAGATGGCCACTGAGGCCACTGTGTGTAAGTACCACAATGGAAGACAGTAGTCTTCCACTTAGCTCCAGTAGTCTTCCACTTAGCTCCAGAGAGACCTGTGCTGATCCACAATGTTTTCCAGTATGCTGCACCACTACCCAGTACCTACATAATGTAGGGGTCTATTCAATTGAAGTCGGAATTGCCGTCAAGTCAGAATGACGCCAGTTTCCGACTTTTTTGGCTAGAAATAAGAATTCGTCCTATTCAGTGGAGTTGCCAATTCTCTGACTTGTTGGAAAACACATGGATCGGCGGAGTAGCCGCGGATCCAAGTGTTTTGTCAAATTAGCGGCCAATTGCGACAGGTTTTTGGCCCCTTTTCGACAATGCTGATCTGACTTAAAAAAAAGTCGGATCAGCATTGTCGAAAATGGGTAAAACGTGTTGGAAATGCCCGCTAATTGAATACTAAACTGACGGATCCTCTCCGTCAGAGAGGATCCGACAGGCATTGAATAGACCCCATAGTCATGTACTCACGGCTGGTGACAGGTATGACACCCTGTTCTGCTCCATCTACCAGTGTATATAACAGTGAGTACGGCTATACCTGCTTTATCTACAAAAAATAGCACTGCACTGGTTAAGTAACTGGGCTGTTTGTAGTTGTAAGGCATCTGCTGGTGTGTACAGAAACTCTGCTTCATCCTCAAGCCTGTACACACATATTTCCAAAAGAATTGACTATTGACTACTGCAAAAAAGGTAGGGTTTAAAATTGTTCAAAATAATATTCTTAAAATTAAAGACAACTAGGAAACCACAATTTCTCAAAATTAATGACAGTATTTAAAAAACAATTATAAAAAAAGATATAATATTCAAAACCATGCTAAATCTAGACCTGAATTGAATCATAAACTATTTTGTCCTGCCATCTACCTAAATCATCTACTGTGGGTCTATTACTATAGAAGAAATCAATGAAACTAGAACCATAAATCCGACAAAGCACCAGGTGATAATTATTACATACTGTTTAATACAAAACATTTCAAAATATTTTTTCTACAAATCTGAACACTTAAATAAAGTTTTTTGCAGGTAAACCTTTCTCTTCACAAGCTTTGCAAGCCAAATCTGCAAAAGACCTAAAACGCTGTAGCAGTTATCTCTCTATCCCCTTGATAAATAATAAAGTTCTAGGTACTAGACAAAATCGAGTGCATCCATCATTAATTTATAACTACCAAGTGGGCTTTGTTCCAGGAAGAATAGCTAGGGATAACACTAGGAGGACCAGCAGTCTTACACTATACAAAAAATTAACAAATTTAAAACACCATCAATGTCAAAAAGGCTTTTGTTCAGATGTTTTGGCATTTTATGTTCTCTAGGTAAATTTGGAATGGGTGAGGACTTTTTAAACGGTATTAACCACTTAACTGGGTAATTTTCAAAAACAATCCAAACATTGTCAGTTATTTTGAAAAAAGTTTAGAACACATTTTTGAAAAGATATTTGAATATTTTATTGAAAACAAATACGTCTAGGGGGGTGTCTAATACCACCCTCCCTCCAAACTGTGCCCATAGGCTCTCATTGTAAAATTACTTCCCACACCTTAGTGGTTACAGATCTCTAGTGGCACAAACCACCCCACCACCAGTGTCTAAAAGCCCCCTCTGTGGCAGCAACCCACCTCTTTGTGTCACTATCAAAATGTATAACTGTCTACCCTAGTGTACAGAGCATCCGGAAAGTATTCACAGCGCTTCACTTTTTCCACATTTTGTTATGTTACAGCCTTATTTCAAAATGGAATAAATTCATTTTTTCCCGCAAAATTCTACACACAATACTCCATAATGACAATGTAAAAAAAGATTTTTTTGAGATTTTTGCAAATTTATTTTAAAATAAAAAAATAAGAAATCACATGTACATAAAGTATTCACAGCCTTTGCCATGAAGCTCAAAATTGAGCTCAGCTGCGCTATATGAGAAACTGTTAATAAAAAATAAATAAATAATAAATCCTATTCCACTGATCATCCTTGAGATGTTCCTACAGCTTAATTGGAGTCCACCTGTGGTAACTTCAGTTAATTGGACATGATTTGGAAAGGCACACACCTGTCTATATAAGGTCCCACACTTGACAGTGCATGTCTGAGCACAAACCAAACATGAAGTCAAAGGAATTGTCTGTAGACCTCAAAGACAGGATTGTCTCGAGTCACAAATCTGGGGAAAGTTAAAGAAAAATATCTTCTGCTTTGAAGGTCCCACTGAGCACAGTGGCCTTAATCATCCGTAAATAGAAGAATTTCAGAACCATCAGGACTTCCTAGAGCTGGCCGGCCGTCTAAACTTAGCGATCGGGGGAGAAAGGCCCTAGTCAGGGAGATTACCAAGAACCCGATGTTCACTCTGTCAGAGCTACAGCATTCCTCTGTGGAGAGAGGAGAACCTTTCAGAAGGACAACCATCTCTGCAGCAGTCCACCAATCAGGCCTGTATGGTAAAGTGGCCAGACGGAAGCCACACCCTAGTAAAAAGCACATGGCAGCCCGCCTGGAGTCTGCCAAAATGCACACTAAGGACTCTCAGACCATGAGAAATAAAATTCTCTGGTCTGATGAGACAAAGATTGAACTCTTTGGCGTGAATTACAGGCATCATGTTTGGAGGAAACCAGGCACCGCTCATCACCAGGCCAATACCATTTCTACAGTGAAGCATGGTGGTGGCACCATCATGCTGTGGGGATGTTTTTCGGTGGCAGGAACTGGGAGACTAGTCAAGATAGAGGGAAAGATGAATGCAGCAATGTACAGAGACATCCTGGATGAAAACCTGCTCCAGAGCGCTCTTGACCTCAGACTGGGCGACGGTTCATCATTCAGTAGGACAACGACCCTAAGCACTGAAAGGAGTGGCTTCAGGACAACTCTGTGAAAGTCCTTGAGTGACCCAGCCAGAGCCCAGACTTGAATGTGATTGAACATCTCTGAAGAAATCTGAAAATGGCTGTGCACCGATGCATCCCATCCAACCTGATGGAGCTTGAGAGGTGCTGCAAAGAGGAATGGGCGAACCTGCCCAAAGATAGGTGTGCCAAGCTTGTGGCATCATATTCAAAAAGACTTGAGGCTGTAATTGCTGAACAAGGTGCTCAAAGTATTGAGCAAAGGCTGTGAATACTTATTTACATGTGATTTCTTAGTTTTTTAATTTTAATAAATCTGGAAAAATCTCAAAAAAACTTTTTTTCACATTGTCATTATGGGGTATTGTACATAAAATTTTGAGGGAATAAATGAATTTATTCCATTTTGGAATAAGGCTATAACATAACAAAATGTGGAAAAAGTGAAGCGCTGTGAATACTTTCTGGATGCACTGTAAATAAAACCTTTTTTGGGGAAGAACCATATCCTCCCTAATGGCAAAGGATCCCCCTCTGTTACCCCTCCTAAAACAGAGCACAACAGCGCATACTTGCCTTCTTTGCTGCCCCTTCCTCCAGGAAGAGGCAGCGTTGTAGGTGCATGGGGGCGTGGCCTGTGGAAAGATGGGCTGTCCGGGGGCATGGCCCGGAGACAAGTTGGGCTGTCCGGGGGTGTGGATGCTAAAACAGAGGGCACTCATTTTAAACCAAAATCGATTTTTAATCCCACTCATATGAGGGGAAATTTCCTGGAGACCTTTTTAAGCTTATACACTGACGAAATACAGAATTTGACTCATAAGTACATTAAACAGAATTTAACAAAAAAAGAAAGGTTGGCCCTCAAAAACCTAAGGGAAAACATAGAGCTGGTTATTAAGCCAGCAGATAAGGGGGTTGGTATCGTTATTTGTCCAAACTTTGGTATGACCAGGAGGTTTTGAGACAATTGGAGGATAGAAGCACAAACCATAGATTGCGAGTGGATCCAACAAATGGAATACTGAGCAATCTGGAATCATTACTAGACAAATACAAAAAATTAATAGTAATAGGGGAAAAGGAATACAAATTTTTATTTAATCCTAAACCGTTAACCCCTGTATTATATGTGCTTCCTAAAATTCATAAAAATCTGACACAACCACCCGGTAGACCTATAGGGGGAGATTCAAATGTTTGAAAAGTCAGTTGGGTGTCTGTTTTTCCCTCTCTATTAGATAGAAAAAAACAGACACCCAACTGACTTTTCAAATATTTGAATCTCCCCCATAGTGTCCGGAATAGATTCGGTCACATGTAACTTATCCGAATATATAGACTTTTATTTACAACCCCTGGTTTTAACCAACCGCTCACACTTAAAGGACACCAAAGATTTGTTACATTTTTTTAACACAATCCAATGGGAAGAAGGGCTCATTTTAGTAACAACTGACGTTCCATCATTGTACACAATAATTGATCATGAACAAGGAAAGAAAGCAGTGAGAACCTTTTTAATGGGGAGTCAATTAGATAGGAAACTCCAAGAATTTATCATGGAAGGGATCCATTTTATTTTAAGTAACAACATTTTTTTTTATTCAACAAGGTATTTGATCTACAAAAGGTCGAGACGGCCATGGGCACCAGGTTTGCTCCAAGTTATGCCAATATTTTCATGGGCCAGTGGGAGAATGAAACAATATGGACCATAACCCATTTTGAGCGAACCTGGTGTCCTGGTCGCGCTACATCGACAATGTTGTTTTTATCTGGAAAGGAGGTCCAGAATTATTAGATGAATTTTATCAATATTTGAACCAGAATGTTTTTAATATTGAGTTCTCCTTTGAAAGTAGCACAATATCCATCAACTTTTTAGATGTCACTATATATGTGGAAGATAATCAATTACATACAACTTGCTTCACTAAACCAACAGATTCAGGTACTTTTCTCAGAGCAGAGAGTTGCCACCATCCTAACTGGCTAGTCAATTCCAGGTGGCTAACTAAGGAGAATAAAACAAAACTGCTCGAAGATTGAGAATTACAATGAGCAAGCTGAGGTGCTAAAACACAAATTTTTAGCTTCAGGTTACCGCAACAACTCACTCAATAAGACTGTGGCAGCAGTAGGAGCGGTGGATAGACAAACCTTACTAACAAAAAAAAAATGAGAACATCCACCAATTCATCTCCATATGAATGGGCATTCATAACCACTTTTAACAGTCAATATAAAACCCTAGAAAAAATTATATCCAAGCATTGGGGCATTCTGAAGAAAGATCCCATTATAGGGGGATTGCTACCTAATAAACCTAAATAAATAAATATATATATATATATATATATAGGAGAGCGCCAAACATTGGATCAAAGATAGTAAAAAGCATATATCCACTAAAAAGAACTGCATCCCTGATAAAGTCAAAAGGATTCTACAGGTGCGGGACATGTGTAGGTTGTAAAGAGATAAAAGGCGATAATAAGAAACTAACTGAAATAGAAATCAATGGAAAAAGTGTGATAATTGACGACTTTATCACTTGTAATGTGAAAAGTGTCATTTATGGTATAGAGTGCCGGTGTGGCCTATTTTACATTGGCCACACGTCAAGAGCACTGAAAGTACATACGTATGAGAGAACACATACGTAACATTAAAAATGGTGTACAAACACATGCCCTGTCAGACAGACAGAAACATTGTGGGCGTCCCTCAGAAATAAAAAGTTTATTTGGTTTTAAATGGGTGCCTGGTCACTGGAGGCGGAGGGACCTAGCCAGTCAATTGGCAAAGGAGGAAATTAAGTCGATTTTTGAACTAGGCACGACTTCGAAATTAAGTGTTTTTTTGTAATATCCCCCTTGCCCTCTATGCAGCACCTTATATACACCATATGGCCTTTTTAATATATAGTCTCAGTTACATATTGCCTCTTTTTTATACATTGCCTCTGGTTTTTATTTGTTACCTCTTGTTCTTAAGTGTTTCACACTCTGTCACTTCCATTTATTAACATTGTTATTTGTTCATAGCCATTTTATATATTTATATACTGTTAGAACATGCACTCATTGATGTTTTTTGAATCAAAATAGAGAAAAATGAATGAGTTAAAGTTGTCATGGACATGGGATAGGAAAGAATATCTTTATGGATAATGATTACCACGGCGAGCGGTCCCTGAACGCAGCAGAGGATCACGGGACTTGTAGGAATGAAGTGTCTAGGGATCAAGCTGCGGCCAGGGACATGCGATCAGACGTCTCCATGGTAACCTTACCGGACGTGACGGATCGCATAGAATGTCACGTTGATATGGTAACAGATAGAGTATGCAACTAAGTACCATGGTAGATGTAGTCAGCTTATCAGACCAGACAGGATGTGACATCACATCGTCACAGCAACAGACACAACATGATATTAGCAGTGGCGTGCGGTGAGCTCAGTGGCTGGTGAGGCACTGCAGCCATAATGTCTGCTGTGACCCGCGATGCCCGCCACCGCACCCAAGCCAATGCCTGCTACCACCGCTGTCCCTGGGTCAGTGGGAGACAAAGAAAGGCAGTGGGCGATTCCAGGGAGAAGCAGTGGGTGACAGCAGTGGGTGATGCTAGGGGGAGGGTGACAGGGAGAGGGTGTTGCCAGTGAGAGGGTGATAACAGTGGGTGACGCCAGGGAAAGGATGACAGCAGTTTGTAACAGGGAGAGGGGGACAGCAAAGGGTGACGCCAGGGAAAGGATGATGCCATGGAGCTGGTGACAGCAAGAGGCTCACAGGGAGAGGGTGACAGCAGTCTGTGCCAGCTGTGGGTCACAGGGAGAGGGTGACAGGAAGAGGTTGATGCCAGGGAGTTGGTGACAGGAAGAGGGGGAGAGGGTGACTGCAGTTGGCGCCAGCTGTGGGTGACGGAGAAAGGGTGACGCCAGGTAGAGGGTGACAGCGGTCTGTGCCAGCTGTGGGCAACAAGGAGAGGTTGACAGTGAGAGGTTGACGCCAGGTAGAGGGTGACAGTGAGAGGGTAGAGCAGTCTGTGCCAGCTGTGGGTAATGGAGATAGGGTGACGACAGGGAGAAAGTGACAGCAGTCGGTGCCAGCTGTGGGTGACGGGAAGAGGGTGACGCCAGGGATAGGGCGGCAGCGAGAGAGTGACAGCAGTCGGGGCCGGCTGTGGCTGACGGGGAGAGGGTGACAGCAGTCAGTGCCAACTGTGGGTGATGTCGAGAGGGCGACACCAGAGAGAGGGTGACAGTGAGAGGGTACCAGCAGTCGGTGCCAGCTGTGGGTTACAGCAGTCGGTGACAGTGAGAGGGTGACAGGAAGAGGGTGATGCCAGGGAGAGCACATTACTGTTCCACTCTACCAGCAGTATAGAATACAACATAAGGAGTATAGCCCTGAGCCTTGGTTCCCTGATAAAGCATGGGTGAGCTCAGCCCATTACAAACGAAAGTACCTGCCACTCTCCACCGTCGCAGCCCCCGCCGCACACAGGCGTGCGCAGCACATTTTATTAGGGGGTGCACCGTCGTAGAGGCGTGTCTAGTACCACCTACCTACTGGGCATGTCTAGCAACACTTATCAGGCGTGTCTAGCACCGCCTACTGGGTGTGTCTAGCACCGCCTATTGGCATTCTTTTCTATTCAATATGCACCTTACCTATATGGTGGTTTCTCATAACTGGGAACCTCTGAAGAAATGTATCCTTCCTGGGCAGACGGCATCTTCAGTCAGTAATCACTATTCATGTAGGAGATCACATGAATCCGGAAGATGCCTGTTTGTGTAGGAATATAACCAATGTGATCATCACACAACAGAGGTTCAACCAGACTCGTGTCACCTCCTTCCCTCTGCATCTATCAGCCACACTATTACCCCTTCCCTGCATCTCTCAGCCCTGCGTCGTCTCTCAGCCACACCATCATCTCCTCCATGCGTCGTCTCTCTCAGCCACACCAGCATCTCCCATCTGAATCTCTCGCAATACCCCTCACTTTGTCTCTCATTCTCTCCACTTCACTCTGTGCCTCTGAGCCTCCCACCCTTCTGTCTGTGCCTCTCAGTCGCCCGCCCTTCACTGTCTCTCAGCCTTATCAGTAGAGTTGGTGGGCCCAGCAGAAGAACACGGGCAGGTGGGCGGCCGTTCGCGTGGTGTGACGTCATCGGGTCACATCGCACAGTACATTGAGGCAGAGGAGTAGTGTGGAGCAGGGGCAGGATGGGAGTAGTAGTGCATAGCAGGGAGGGTAGGATGGGAGTAGTGGTGCATAGCAGGGGGACAGGATGGGAGTAGTGGTGCAGAGCAGGGGGGGTAGGATGGGAGTAGTGGTGCAGAGCAGGGGGTAGGATGGGAGTAGTGGTGCATAGCAGGGGGGTATGATGGAAGTAGTGGTGCGGAGCAGGGGGGGGGGGCAGGATGGGAGTAGTGGTGCAGAGCAGGGGGGGTAGGGGTGCATAGCAGGGGGGTAGGATGGGAGTAGTGGTGCAGAGCAGGGGGGTAGGATGGGAGTAGTGGTGCAGAGCAGGGGGGGTAGGGGTGCATAGCAGGGGGGTAGGATGGGAGTAGTGGTGCAGAGCAGGGGGGTAGGATGGGAGTAGTGGTGCAGAGCAGGGGGCAGGACGGGAGTAGTGGTGCAGAGCAGGGGGGGTAGGATAGGCGTAGTGGTGCAGAGCAGGGGGGGAAGGATGGGAGTAGTGGTGCATAGCAGGGGGGTAGGATGGGAGTAGTGCTGCATAGAAGGGGGGCAGGATGGGAGTAGTGGCGCAGAGCAGGGGGGGTAGTGGTGCACAGCAGGGGGGTAGGGTGGAAGTAGTGGTGCGGAGCAGGGGGGGCAGGATGGGAGTAGTGGTGCATACCAGGGGGGGCAGGATGGGAGTAGTGGTGCGGAGCAGGGAGGGCAGGATGGGAGTAGTGGTGCATAGCAGGGGGGTAGGATGGGATTAGTGGTGCGGAGCAGGGGGGGCAGGATGGGAGTAGTGGTGCATAGCAAGGGGTAGGATGGGTGTAGTGGTGAGGAGCAGGATAGGAGTAGTGGTGCATAGCAGGGGGGTAGGATGGGAGTAGTGGTGTATAGCAGGGGGTAGGATAGGAGTAGTGGTGCATAGCAGGGGGTAGGATGGGAGTAGTGGTGCAGAGCAGGGGGGGCAGGATTGGAGTAGTGGTGCATAGCAGGGGGTAGGATGGGAGTAGTGGTGCGGAGCAGGGGGGGCAGGATGGGAGTAGTGGTGCATAGCAGGGGGGTAGGATGGGAGTAGTGGTGCATAGCAGGGGGGAAGGATGGGAGTAGTGGTGCATAGCAGGGGGGTACGATGGGAGTAGTGGTGCATAGCAGGGGGTAGGATGGGAGTAGTGGGATGGGGCGGGATGGGAGTAACAGTGCTGAGCTGGGGCGGGGGGTTGGGCAGGATGGGAGCAGTGCTGGGAAGGAGTGGGCAGTTAAGCATCACTGTCTCCTCACCTGCAGATCCCGGTCCCGGCCGCGATCTCTCCCTGCTATTTACAAGCGTGTAGTTTTTCATACGGCTACATCTACATGTGCGGTCGCCTATTAGCTCCCCACCCTCCCATCCCCCGGTAATGCAGTCCTGCCAGAGGCAGAGGGGAGATAGGAGCCGCCACTGCGATACCCCCCCCCCCCCCCCCGCACGGGGCACGGACTCCTGCATTACCGGGGGATGGGAGGGCGGGGAGCTAATAGGCGCCCGCACATGTAGATGTAGAGGTATGATAAAATACACGCTGTGTCTCGTGTCGTCCCCCTCCCCTTCCCTCCATCCCCTGTCAAAGAGGCACTTATAGTAAGTGCCGCTTCTGCTGATTTTTAATGGGCTTTCACTGCCCAAAGCTTAGCCCCGCTCCCCGCTTCCGGCCATTTCACATTGATAGCGGGCAGGGACGTTCTGTGTCATAAGTATCTGCTTTTGCCTTTATATTAATTAAATCATTTGTAGTAGGAAAAAAAAAATAGAATTCACTGTCTGGAGGCACTGCTCTCGGTGCCTCCGGCTGCCAATAAGGGGGGGCCGGAAATGGGGGGCGGGGCCAAACATCGGGCAGTAAAAGCCCATTGAAAAAAGACACATATGCGGGACCTAATAGCAGTGCCTCTGTGACAGGGGCGTGCTTTAAGCCCATACGAATGCACGCCCCTGTCACTATGGCTGGTGTGTTGGGCACCTAACTCCCGGGGCTGGCTGGCTGATGCGAGCACCCCCCCCCCCCCGCTAGCTTACAGTGGCGGCCGATAATACATCGCTGGAGTTTACAGCCGCGGACGCGGTGGGCGCATCATACGGCGGGAGAGAAGTCCTGCACCAGAGGTCCCCGCTCTGCTACCCTGTGCTGCTGGGTCCACCTACGTTACTGCCGCTGCACTTGTCAAACTGACAGGCAGCGGTGTCGTGGACAATGTAGACAGCGGCGGATTTCAGCGCCGGGGCCTGCCATGTGGTGCTTAGCAAGCTGCCGCTGCAGGGTTCCCAGAGGCAGCATTAAAGAAGACCAGGATGGGTGAGGAGACTTACAGTCCGCCGGCTGCAGAGACTCCATAGCGGGATGTGCCTGGAGGGACTCTGCTGGTGCATGCAAGTACCAGGACTTCAGGCTGAAGGTGGACTCCAGATAGCAGCAGCCAGAAGGTAATGTAGTGTAACTCTAATCCTACCCCCCCCCCCCCAGCCTAACCCCAACTCCCCCGAAGGCCTAACCCAACCACGCCCCGCAGCCTAACCCTCCCTCCCCGTAGCCTAACCCTCCCATTCTGCAGCCAGACCTTAACCCTCCCCTCCCGTAGCCTGACCCTAACCTCCCCTCCCACAGCCTGACCCTAACCTCCCCTCCCGCAGCCTGACCCTAACCTCCCCTCCCGCAGCCTGACCCTAACCTCCCCATCCTCTCCCACAGCCTGACCCTAACCTCCCCTCCCGCAGCCTGACCCTATCCTCCCCTCCCGCAGCCTAACCCTAACCTCCCCTTCCGCAGCCTGACCCTAACCTCCCCTCCCGCAGCCTAACCCTAACCTCCCCTCCCGCAGCCTGACCCTACCCTCGCCCTCCCACAGCCTGACCCTACCCTCGCCCTCCCACAGCCTAATCCTAACCTCTCCCTCCCGCAGCCTAACCCTAACCTCCCCCTCCCGCAGCCTAACCCTAACCTCCCCTCCCACAGCCTAACCCTACTCCTCTCCCCTTCCCCCTAGCAGCCTAACCCTCCTCATCATACTTATGTTCAGGATTCTGGCACTGGTCTCTTGATGACCGGCATTCATACTTTGGGATGCCAACTAGATCCCGCTGAAATGATGTTTGTCCTTACTACTACTCCCAACCAGTACCTACCGCTACTATGATCACATAGATTATAGATTATTTCTGTTGAAGTGTTGGTAGGGGCAGCGGCAGTAACGGAGATTAAGTTGGCGGTGGTAGGAGTCACC